>NC_051068.1:59881567-60029067 GCF_004664715.2 Peromyscus leucopus
CACATGCAGATTCACACACACAAAGAAGCACAAACACTCATGGGCACACATGCATATGCATACTCACATACATATTCACAGATAAACGTAACGTATGTAATAAATAGCATTAGTCTTTTAAAGCTAAAAATTCATGTTGATAACCTCAATGCCCTGCACTATCCCCGAGCAGAGAAACACAGCAGCAATCAAAGCTGACACCATCCCTGTCACCTCTGGGCTGAGAATAGGGAGATTTGTTATTTTGCAAGGGCTGTGGAGATAAACAAAGCAAGGTAAGGGTTAGGAATTGGCACGATGGCACTTGTGTCAAATCACGGCCCTTGAGCCAGCATGGTCTAGGGTGGGCACTTGCCATGAGAAGATTGGAGTGAAGAGAGGGTGAGGGGAGTGAGGAGTCAACCAGCTACTGCCCAGAGGGAGACTTCAGATGGACAGACTGATGTGTGCAAAGCCCCTGAGGCTGGGTGTGATTGGCATATCAGAGTAGTAGCAAGGAGGCCTGTACACCCACAGTGTTAGGGACAGAGACACAGAAAAGCCGAGGGCAGAAAGGGGGTGCAGACTGACTCACGGTGTTTTCTAAGTCTCTGCATGAGGTAAGTCAGTGAATAGTTTCCAGACACTTTAGAGCACGAATAACTTGCCTGAGTACTCTTGAAGCGATGTGAAAACACACTACCTGAGGGCCAGAGGAGAGCCAGAGGACTAGGCAGGAGGCTAATTGCTTAGTTCAATTAAAGAAGTGGTTCAGACTAAGGTGATAGTAGATGTCACATTGACTTCAGTGGCATAGCCTGATAATGGGAAGAGAGAACATTGTTCTATTTTCCGTTGCTGTAGCAAAATACCACAGCCTGAGTAATTTGTGAAGAACAGATACAGTTCTAAAGATGGGAAGTCCAAGATCAAGGGGCTTGTGCCTGAGAAGAACCTTCCTGCTTCATTGACCTCTGGCAAACAGTAAGAGTACAAGATGAGGCCAGTGTCACTTTATAACAAGTCCACTCTTGACAACAAACCCACTCTTGGTGGTAATGACATCAGCCCACTCATGAGGACAGTCTCATGAGCACCTTTTTAACATAGGATGTCAAAACCAGTGGGGTGCTTGGGCAGGGGTGTGTCGTGGAAGACAAGTTCATGTGGGAGGTGAAACCTGGGAGTCTATAGTGATGGTACCCAGACAGCTGGGAGCATAGAGAACAGCCGAAAGACCTGGCCTCCTTGGGTCAGCACTTGGAAAAGTGGAGAGACCAGGGAACACTGTAAAGTGTACCTAGAGGAGGCAGCAAAACCTCATGAGACTCAAAAGTCAGAGTTTCCAGACCAGCATCATTTGCTTAAGCACCACAAGGAAGATGAGTGTCCTGAGCTGACCCCAGAATGTGGCAGTTCTTGCACAGTCCACAGAGGTCCCTGGTCCCTGGAATGAGAAACCAAGTGTCTGAGCAAGTAAATGCAATGACAAAGCAAGCTCAAACAGTCCATTAGCAGTAGGACTTGGCCCAGAATCCACCCCAGACTGGGACTTCTAGTCAGTAGTCTGTGACGTCATCCTTCCCATGGTAACTGATTGATTGGAGGACTTTGGAAGAACAGCAACTTGAAACAAAAAGGAATGTACGTCAATAGTATTGTTTCGAGCTCAGTGACAGGAGAATGGTCTGGTTTTCAAAACCGAGCTAAGAGCCCTTCAAATCAAATGGTACAACTGCCGCATCTCTGACAGGCCCGGGAGCCCAGACAAGGCTCAGTAGAGAGAAGTCTCCAACACTCGGTTGGCTCTGTTTACTAGATGATTTCCAACAAATGAAGAACACCGAGGGCCTGACTGCCTAAGCGGTGCGAGTACGTGCTGTCGGGGCTGGAAGACGGATCTGCTTGGCAAACCTTTTTCTTTCTCCTGATTTGTTTACCGTTGTCACAAAGAGGGAGCATGAGGACAGACTTCTTTAAAAATGTGCATTATGTAATTTATTACTGCTGTGTGTGTGTGTGTGTGTGTGTGTGTGTGTGTGTGTGTGTGTGTGAGAGAGAGAGAGAGAGAGAGAGAGAGAGAGAGAGAGAGAGAGAGAGAGAGAGGGAGGATGGGGTGGGCATGAGTGGAGGTCAGAGGAAGACTTTGCCGTCACATCTGAAGGGACACTATCCCACTGGAGCATGTGGCTCTGGCAGGCCTTGCCCATCTCCCCATTCCCTCTGCCTTGCTAAAAAACCAGTAGATTACATTCCTAAAGTTAGCCACCAAGGTCAATTTCCTTATTTGGCCGCTTCCTCCTCCTGAGGCTGACAACCAAAGTCCAGCAATCAAAAGAAAAAACCCCTTTGATTCACCCAATTACCTCGCCCACTTAAAATTAAGCACCTCATCTTTATAAACTGCCATTTGCGCATGCGTCCCCTCTCTATCCAGAGGCAGTCCTTTGTTCCTCCAGGACAAACACCCCTGCCCCCTCTCTCTTGCCCCCTTCCCCTTCTCCCCATCTCCTTCCTATCTCCTTGACCACCACCTCCTAGTCCATTGGAACACAGACATCCCCCACCCCCACCCTGCCTTTTACCCTTCTTAAAAATCACACCTGCACGGTCATCTGTGCAGTTTTCTGCCTGAGTCAGAAAGCAGCCACTCTAACTTTTCTTTCCCATTTCATAAAGGATCTCTCTGTGAAAACAGGTGTTTGGGTGTGATCTGTGCCTAATCTAGGATCCGGGAGGAAGCCCCCACTGTCTGGAGCTCTCCTCAAGATCGCTCTTTGAACCTGGGTTTTAACAGACCTCCCAGGCCCTCAGGCTTGCTTCCCAAGCGCTTTTACCAGCTGGGCCATCTCACCCGCCTTAGGCCAGACTTGTTTGTTTTTGTTTAATAAACCAGACACATGTTTAGTAAGCAAAAATGATAAGAAAGCCCTAAGATATTCAATGTCTTTTTCAAAAGTCAGTCTAAAGAGTCCCTTGCTCCCTCCAAATCTTCAATTGCTGCCACAGAAGCTGTTGTGAGGTCCCTGTGGGCCCTCAGAGGCAAGCCTCCCTCCGCCCTGCGTTTTTCAGATTAGGTACAGGTTCCATCAGTAGAGAGGGCTGACAACTAACAGGAATGGAATCCAGAGCAGGATGAGGGCAGGAGGGAGGAGCCGACTGTCACAGGACAGAGAAAGGGAGGGAGGGAAGGAAGCTTTGGGAGCCGCGTCCGTCCTGCACACTCACTTTACAGTGTGAGAAGTGCATGCAGAGCCAGAAGTATGGTACTGAAGTACTTAAGGTGTCATCTTTTGGATTTGGGTGTGTCCAAAATGCATCTAACTTCCTTGGGGAGGGTCCCGCGGTTGATGCTGGTGGGCGCGGGATGCAGGTGGCCGTGCCTTTCCCAATACAGTCAGCTAGTGTCCCCAGGACACAGAGGCACTGCTGCCCTGGAGTCATCCACCTGGCCATCACCCCACGGCCAAGAGGAAACCCACGTCGGACTGGATTCCTGATTCCGTGCGCCCCCTGCTGGTCAGCAGCGCAGCGCACCGGGGCGGAGAGAGGTCCCCAGCACTGGTCCCTGGTGCTCAAGGCTTCTAGTGGCATCTCTCACCAGGAAACGTGAGCAACCAGAGGCTTTTCTGGGTCTCTGGAGTTAACGCCAGGCAATTTAAGGCTACTAACGATTCCCAAGTTCAGCGTTTGAGAAGGAAAATCCACCAAGGCAGAAATGATGGAGCCCAAATTCTCACCCAAGGAACCAGGGAGTTCTGTCTAGGCCAGCCAGGACTAGGAAGCGCCCTGTTTTCTTGTAGTTACTAATAGCACGGGAGTATGGAGGATAAAAAGGAATCCCGGAACCCCGCCCCCCTACTCTTTCCTAGGAACTGAGAGGAGCACAAAGGACAATTCCTGCAGAGGCTGCAAAATAGCACAACACAGTGGATAATTCCAGATCCCAGGTAAAGATCCCCGATCCCAATAAAGACGGAAGAAAGAGAACCAACTCAACGAATTGTCCTCTCCTCATGCATATGCGACACACACACACACACACACACACACACACACACACACACACACACACACAACCACACTTTCCCTCAGAAAATCCCACTCTGCCTAATTTTCGTCTTGTTTTTTTTTTTTTTTTGTTTGTTTCTTTTTCATTTATGATGTGAGTAATGTAAGAGTAATGTGGTTTCCTCGAAAGCGATTTGTTTTGGTTTTGGTCCTTTGTAGGCCCCTGTTTGTGACTCTTTCTGTACTGACCTTAGGGAGGAAAAAGTTTAAATTAGAAGTGATACAACTCTATAATAAAAGACGGGAACAGGTCAGGCTTTGTGTCTTCATGGGTGACTTCTGATGCTTACGAACTATCTGCCAGCACCGTAACAAATAAAATAATTGTCAGGCACAGCTGAGTTTCCACTCCTCACCAGAAATGAAATGCATTTTTATCGTTAAATAGGTTCTTATGTGATGTATCAAGCATTTTAGACTTTCAGATTCTGCTGTGGATATCGCTCTATATAAATAAAGCGCTGATTGGCCAGTGACCAGGCAGGAAGTATAGGCGGGACAAGGAGAGAGGAGAATTGAGGGAGGAGAGAGGAAAGGGAGACCACCTGGAGCCGCCAGGACAAGGAAGATGTAAAGTACCGGTAAGCCACGAGCGACGTGGCAAAGTAAAGATTAATAGAAATGGGCTAAATATAAGAGTAAGAGCTAGACAATGATAGGCCTGAGCTAATGGCCAAGCAGTTTAAATAATGTAAGAGTCTGTGTGTTTATTTTATAAGTGGGCTCTGGGACTGATGGGACTTGGCGGCAGGAGCTGGAGAGAAATTCTCCAGCAACAAGATTCCTTAAAGCAATCCTAGTAAATGGGTATTATTACCTGAACTTACAATTGAGAGACCTGAGGGAGAGGTGTGTGTCTCAAGGGCACACAGACAGGAGTTAACCCGCAAAGCTGGCGTTGAGAGCCAAGCAGCCTCTGGGTGTTCGCGCTCTTGGCCAGCACGCTAAACTGCTCTCATTAGCTGTGATTTGGCTTAAGCGTCTCAACAAACCTAGAGAGTGGGTGCCACTCTCTTCATTGTGATGAAAAAGAAAAAAAGAGTAAAGCCTGACCTTAGGTAACCGTTCACTCCACAGTGGGAAAGGGGAAGAGCCTGGGGAAAGCGTGAAGCTTCCACAGTGCTAATTTTACGATGCTGAGACTTGCACCCCATGCACTCTAAGCAAGTGTGCAGCCAGGGCTTTATAGCCTAGTCCTTTTGTGTCTTTTACTTTGAGACCAGATCTCAATAAGTTGCTTGGGCTGGCTTTAAACTCAGGCAGCCCTTCAACTTACGGTCGGTCCTTCTTCTCCTTCAGTCTCCCAAGTAGCTGGAATCACAGGCCTGAGGGCCAGCCCTTTCTTACCTTCAGGCACTGAGCTTCAAGGTCAGTCCCACATTGCCCCTCCTTGGCTCTCATTGTCCCTTTGAATAGCCCTCCCCCCCAACTGCACCCCCTAGACGTGCTGAGGCACAAGGGGCCAGTGACCGAACTTAGAGCTAAACTCAAGCTCACCCGTTTGGCTTATAGCTAGGATGACTCCCCAAAGTACAGTTCCTTCTAAGAGTCATCTTGTTTGTGGCCTCCAGGACACTTTGGGAAGAGGTAACCTGGAACGCAGGTGGCATCAGATCCTCTATGTACCTATTTGGGAAACAGTGCTGCTCTGTGGAGGGAAGCATGAGCAGGGTCATGGCCACACAAATCTCTCAGGTCATCTTGCTTTGTGACTGCCTCTTCTTTCTCCCCGCTGAGGTGAGGCCTTTCTCATCTGATGGTGCAAGTTTCTAGACGTTTTTGAGACTGGGGTGTCCTGATTTAAAAGATATAGTTAGCAATGGTCAGCATTCTGACAGGATTGTAGGGAGGGGTGAGCATCCTGGCAGGAGCAATGGTGTTGTAAAGAGAGACACTGCGCCCTTCTCTTTGTCTGTCAGACTGTTGAAAGAATGGGTCTCCATTCTTAGGGTCTTGGGATGCAGCTTTAGGAAGACAAAGAGTGTTCTTATTGGACCTGTAGCTGATTCTTAGAAAGAGCTGTCTTCAAAAGAGAAATCTTAGGGATCGGAGAGCTGGCTCAGTAGAGAAGGGAGCTGAGTGCTCTGCTGGATGACCTGGGTTCAGTTCCTATGAAGGTCATGTCATGGCTGCTTACAACCATTTGTAACTCCAGCCCCACAGAATCTGACACCCTCCTCTACCCTCCCTGGGCATCAGGCATATATACGGTGCACAGACATACATGCAGACAAAATACCCATACATGTAAAATAAATAAAATTTTACAAAAAGAACAAAAAAAGGATCTCCAGGAATTGAAATTTCCTCCAAAGATCTCATTCTTGGAAGAGGAAGAGACTGCAGCCTAGGTGCCCGAAACAGGGAGGATCTTATCTCCTGGAAAGAGATCTCACGTGGTTCTCACAACTTGTCAGAACATCTTGCAGTGGAGAATGGAGCTGAAACAATGATGGTGGGCTGGACCCACCTTGACCAAAGCTGCTTAGTTATGTACACTTCTTGCCTTTCTTTAAACATAAACCTCATGCCACGACCCCATGGATGTCACTGGACCCCTTCATTCATTCCTCTTTCCATTACAGTCACCAAGTCACCTTTCTCTGAGTTATACGCTTTGCCTTCTCAATAGTCCTATTGAGGACTGAAGGCCGAGATTAAGCTGTTTGGGCTACCAGGGCCCAGACTCTGATCCTAACAAGTTCCGATAGCAGGGGTCAATCCAGCACAGCATGGGACCCTCCAGAACCTTGGCCACCTAGGCACAAAACACTACCAATAAGGGGAGGAAGGCAAAGAACTCTGGGAGAAGAGAAATCTAAGGGAACGTTCATATTTAGATGATGGCCTTTAGCAACCCACCAGTTGCCTCTGTATCAGTGAACATGGAAGAGCAGCATCTGAGCCAGCTCTTTGCTGCTGCTGAGTTTATCCTTGGTCAGCAAACACTGGGTGTATTTTCTCTGTATGTGAAGCAGGCAGGTTTGACGTGGTTTAAGATATGCTCATTTGGCACGGGTTTGTAAAAATATGACTTTGCTGTCAGCAGGCTTCTGGAGCAAGGGTGCCAACTTGTTGGGAGGAAATCACTAACACGGAAGCCAAGGTAAAAGCGGTGCATTTGGGCTTTCACACACATGCTAACCATTAGCAGAACAGACCTCCAAGTGCACAGTGAATCTGTGACTCCATCAGACCCAGCCTGACATCCAAGTCTCTCCCAAACCTATGCCTGCCAAAATTCTGAGTTTAAAGTTCTGATTTGAGGACCCATTTAAACATAGATTATGGACATGACATGATACCTCTCCATACCATCTCCCAGGTGAAAACCAAGAAATATGGCCTTTGTGCGAGAACTCCAACACATATGAAAGAATGCGTAGGTGGCCATTTAATCTATAACAATCTCCGAAGCCGTTTCAGTAGAGCAATGTGCCTTTTTTGTCTAATGGTCCAAGTCACTCCACCAGAAGGTGGCAGTATGACATTAAATATCAGAGCCAATTTGTCTGCCACAGGCCTTAAAAGTTCTTGGTATTCTGATCACTAACTCTAATAAGCCTCTGCAACCCTAGGCATCTGGAATGACATGTGCTAGGAAAATCCATCTGCAATTTTGCACAATAGATTCTTCCATGCAGCTCAGAAATTCCAATTAGGAGATTCACTTCACAGAGCATATTAATTAACAAAACCTTGGCAGCCTCCCCACCTCTGACTCCATGGAATATGAAATATTGAAAATGACTAGGAATATGAATAACTGAAAAAGACTAATTGGTTCTGTGTTATGAAATATTATTATTCTTTGGTAGAACTGCAAGTCTTTACATCAGCAGGGTGTGAGGCAGGAGCCAGCCATTGTTTCTTTTTCTGTTTCGTGGGCTTTTGTTTATTTTGTTTGTTTTGTGTGCTGGAGACTGACCCGGAGGCCTGGGGAGGATTCCTGATTCATACACGCTCCATCACTGAGCTACACTTCCAGCCCCTATTTAGCTCCTATTTCAGATCTGACTTCTGCTCTTGTGTTCTTTTATGTTCTCATACCATCTCAGAAGCTGGACCTATTATGCCCATTGACTCATGGGGTTCTCATCCCCAAAGCCCCCTTGTTACTAGAGTTCATAGGGTCAGAGCCTGACCTTCACAGTCCCAACGGACTACACTTTGCCAGCCAACTTCAACACAACCAATGAAAGAGCCAGGTAATAGAGGAGAAACAGAGAAAGATTTATTCCATGTGGCCACATTGGGAAGCGTAAGGAATAAAGAGGTCCAGTGACTTCCACCCCCAACTCTATCTTTGGGGATCCAAGGTTTAGGTTTAAAGAGAAGACAAGGGAGTGGAGAGAGAGAAGAGGGATGATGTGAACAAGGGCATCAAGATCATGATGGGGAAACCTGCAGAGACGACCACACCAAACTAGTGGGAACTCATGAAAGTTGGATCAACAGTTGTGGACTGGACTAGGCCCTCTGTATAGCGAGACAGTTGTGTAGCTTGATCTGCTTAAGGGCCCCCATGGCAGTAGGAGCAGAATCCTTCCTTGTTGCGTGAGCAGGCTTTTTGGAGCTCACTTCTACGATGGGACACCTCACACAGCCTTGAGGCAGGGAGAAGGCCTTGGACCTGCCTCTACTGGATGTGCCTCCCCATGGGAAGCCTTACCTTATTGTAGGAGAGAATGGGGGGTGGGTTGGGATGGGAGTCTGGAGGGGAGGGAGGAAGAAGGGGATCTTTGGTATGTAAAATGAATAAAAAATTTTCTTAATTAAAAAAAAAGAA
Source organism: Peromyscus leucopus (assembly GCF_004664715.2). Taxonomy (NCBI): domain Eukaryota; kingdom Metazoa; phylum Chordata; class Mammalia; order Rodentia; family Cricetidae; genus Peromyscus; species Peromyscus leucopus. Next base: position 59,890,407 of record NC_051068.1, read on the forward strand.
TACAAGTGATATGCATAGATAAGCCATCCTAGTCAAGGTGTGGTCCAGCCCATCCTAATCACCTCCACTTCAGTCTCTCCCACAGGGTGGACCAGTACCAGTAGGCTGCCTGGTGTTACTGGTCTCCTCCCTGCAGGGCAAAAGAGAGGAGGAGAGAAATCTATGGCCCAAGGTCATTAGGCGATAGGTGATCTGACTTCTTGGAAGGTCATGGCCTGTGCTCTAAGTAGGCTTGATGGAGTAAGCAGGGCTGCATCAGGGGACGAAACAGACTCCATTAGGAGTGAGAACAGGTGAACGCCATCTGGCTTTCTTTCCTGTCCAGGCTAACTCTAACCACCCATTCAAACCAACCGCCTAGGCTGGTGCTAGCACTTGGCAGAACTCCAAAGCACCATGTTATAAGTTCCCTCACTTGCTGCTTCTAGAATGTTCATTTAGCTTAATTATGCTCACATTATTAATGGTCATTCATTCCAGGCAAGCAGACGCAGCCCAGAAGCCAGTGTGCAGCCTTCTCCTCTTCTCTTTTAGTACAGCAAATCAAAGGAAGCGGCAACAGCAGCTCTTGACTATTTCCTTGCTTATTTGTTTGTTTATTTGAATGGTCAATATGGGGCTTGTTGTAAAACGTTACTGTTTTCCTTTGCCTTTCTACAAATTAAGCACATAAAACCCTTTTTAGTCAAAAAGTTTCAGTGAGTGCTCCTGTCCGTTCTGAGGCAGGATAGCTAGCTAGGGACTAGAAGAGACACGAGAACGGATTCACCCCACCCCCACCCCCACCCTGGCTCTTCACGTCTTCCTGGATGATAATAGGAGTTTCATCATAACTGACCAGACCTCCCTGTACCCACCTTTCCGAGAAACATTACAAGCGTGGTTGTCAAAAGACCGTGCCTCTAGTCCACCCTCCCTGTGACCTACTTACAAGTCAGGCTTTCTCTGATCAATGTTTTCAGAGCGACTGTGAGTGTTTCCCTCTCTGGCTGCAACCCTGCACGATAAGTCACAAAACAAAACTCATCTCTCAAGAGTAGAATTCTGTGCATAGGAAGACAAACACGCCAGCACATACTCCCCGTAATGTCTCCACCTGGTTGTAGAGTAAGCCATTTCAAAGCCCCACGTCACACACATGGCCCCTGCCGAGCGCTCACTGCCTGCCTGCCTCTCTTCACGTGCCGCTTTCTCGGTACTTCACGGACAACCTCACTGAAGTCAGTTCACTCCGATTCTTCCAGAAATGCTTTTCTATGTCAGACCCAGATGCCCGGGCTCCCCAGGCTGCACTGCTAGCAATGTCAGATTGTGTCGCCTGCCTCTGGTGATGTCCTCAGGATGCCGGTGGTACGGCAGCCTTCCACGTTCTGGGCAACTGTGGACAGATTTTCCAGGGACAGTTATTTTCCAAGCTGATAGAAGTTGCCTTTCCTTTCTTCAACTCATCTTAGAAACCACTTAATGTCCATGTTCTGTGCCCCAAACTGCACTGTTTTTTTCTTTTTATGTCATAGTACTATCTAATAGCAATGGTTCCGTGGTTCTCAACCTTGCTCATGCTGCGACCCTTTAATACAGTTCCTCATGTTGTGGTGACCCCACACCAACCATAAAATTACTTTGCTGCTACTTCCTAACTGTAATTTTGCTACCATTGTGAATCACAGTGTAAACATCTGTGTTTTCCAATGGTCTTAGGCAACCCCTGCGATAAGGCCATTCCAACCCCGAAGGGGTCACGACCCACAGGTTGAGAAATGCCGGTTTAGAGAAACCTGTCTTACTCACTCAACAGGTGTTTTCTGAGTATAGTGTTTTCAGTGTTTCAGACAAGAGCTAAGAACTCTTTCCCCTCAGGTAGCTTACAGGAAATGTGTGTTCTAATTGATGGGTTGTTTCACAGTTATAACACTGGAAATTTAATGAAATTGTGATATTTCAATCTAGTTTAAGAGATATGGTGAACAAGTTACACTGGACACACACACACACACACACACACACACACACACTTTAATTTTAAAATATATCTAGTGTGTGTGTGCATAGATGTGGAGGTCAGAGACCAACTTGCAAAGGTAGAGTCTCTCCTCTGCCCTGTGGGTCCTGGAGCTGGAACTCAAGTCAACAAGCTTGCCGACAGGAGCCTTCGTTCACTGCGCTGTCTTCTGAGTCCCATGTGTTCGTCTTTGAAAGGATCTTAGCTTAAAGGCTGGCAGTTTCTATTTCCTGGTTCTTGGAGGGTCTGCGTGTCTGTCCTGTTTGCCTCTGTGCTGGAGATGGAGCCCAAGTCCGCACACGTGTTCAGCACAGGCTCTCCCACTAAGCTACCTTCCCTCCCCCGCCAGCTCCCCTGGAAGTTCTCTGGAGACAATAACACATCACTCCAAGTCCACGACAGCGACATATGGATGGGCTCACTGGTATTTCTTGATTATTTCCACATGGTCCCCATTTAGTGGGCTTTATTCTTACTCTGTCTCTAGGTTCGTCAGGTTTCTGACAGCCCCTCCAAATACAGCCAGAAAAATAGGAGCTAGAAATCGAGATCCAAGCGTATAGATACAAATGGCCTGCAGGTGGCAACAGCAAGCAGCCACACGCTTCTCCACTAACCAACACAAACCCTGCCACGGCCACCTCATCAGCAGGCTTTCCTCATCAGTTTGCCTAAAACAGCACCACCGGAGCCTCTTGTTCCTCTAACTTTTGTCCACAGCATTTCTCAGGAGTCGATGTTCTATGATATTCAGTTTATTGCCTCTTTCTAGTTTTTTTCTAAAAAAGCACACACACACACACACACACACACACACACACCTTAAGTATTTCTGTGAGTGCCATGAGACACATGGAGAGGTCTGAGGACAACTTATTTGGACATTAGCTCTCTCCTTCTATCCTGTGGCTTCCGAGAATCGAACTCAGCTCTTCAGGCTGGGCAGCAGGTGCCTTCGCCCAACCAGCCATTCGTCAGCGCTTTATTGCCCCATTCTTTCCCCTCAAATGTAATCCTGACAACAGGGTCTCCATATTGTTCCTGTTGAACTAGGCCTGGGAAATGGTGCTCAGGGTATACGTGAAGATGAATGGCCACTTGGGGTGAATAACTGTGACCAAACTGAAGGGCACAGGAGCATTTTAAAGGCATAGTTTAAGGATAATTTTATATCACTTCTTGTCAGAGTTAGAGGCAGCATGAAGATAAGAAGAGAGATGTCTTTCCACACTCCTAAAGAGATGGTGTGATGTTAAACATCAGTGAACCACTAATGGCTAAATTACCCATCAGTCTGTGGGATCCACAACTATTCACAATGGGAATATTCAGGAGCTTTCTGACCCAGTCATGGGGGTGCCTGATTAAGCAATGGGTTTCCCGGATCTTGGTAACAGAGTTTCCTGTGCACTGTTTTAACGGGTGAAACACACTGCTCTAAGTTTGATTCCCCACGAATGAGCTTGTCCTAGTCCGTGAATGTTGCAGACAGGCCACGATCAGTACACTCTAGCTGCAGTGTTTTAGGACAAATTGGCTTGCACTCCTGTCTTTCTTGCAAAACATTCAGTAAACATTTGGGCTTCTGACCTATCTGGTTTTGCAAATCTGATCCGTTGATGAAGTGGAGGTCAGAGCTCCCACACACAAGGTAGAGAGAGTCGACCCAGCAATCCACCTTGGAAGGTGGCTGGAGTATTGTGATCCCAGGAAGCCAGGGACTTCAAGATGTCAACACAAAGCTAGCCTCCCTACATAGATATCACCTTGAAGGACAAATGTGCAGTCACAGGAGGGTGGTAAACCTCCCTAGCAGTGAGAACACAAAAATCCAGTCTTCTACCTGTTTTGTTTGTTCTCACTCAAGATTGCAGGTTAAAACAAGTGTGGGCATTACCTGGCATGATTGGTTGTTTTGTGAATGTGATACTATTTTCTGTTCTTCTCACCTTCTGTTCTTCCTGGGCAATATACTCCACCTTGAAAAAAAATACAGTTGACGTGTCAAAATGGGAAGAATTTCCCCAAACAGAGGGCTGCCATTTTCCCTACCTCTCTCCTTACAGGTTTAGAAGACTGCTTTCTAGCACATATTCTTGTGAGTAGAACGTGATGGTTCTGTTCCTCATTTTGTTTGTTTGTTTGTTTGTGTGGCCTAACCTGCATCTATGTTCCTGCCCCGAGCAAGGGAGCCGTTTTCCTTGTGCCCCATGCAGTTTTTCTGTCTTTGATTCAGCATCATTTTAAAATTATTTACTTAGTGTGCATGAGTGGTTTACCAGCATGTTTTTATGTGCTCCATGTCACATCAGAAGAGGGTGGCCATCCCCTGGGACTGGATCTCCAGTGGTTGTGAGCAGCTGCAAAGATGGTGGAAACCAAACCTGGGTCCTCTGTAGGAGAGGGAAGTACTCCCAACCTCTGAGCCATCATCCCAGGATGGACACACACACACACACACACACACACACACACAGTGCTCTGCCTTTGAGTTAACTATTGAGACTGAAAGCACATTGTTCACTTTCACTTTCCATTGACTCTTTCTGATTATTTTCATTCACAAAGCAGATATTCTGACAACTTTGTTGCTATGCCTGGATTTTTTCTTAACTGTGGTGTTAGATTTGTTTTCTATATGCCAACGGGGCATTTTCTTTCTCCTTAACTTGAGGAAATCCAATTCTGGTGAGTTAGGCTATGAATGTGGCTATGATCAGTAAGTGGGTCATGTGTTAGAAAGAGAGGCGCTCTGTTGTCAGAAGTGATTCAAATTTCCTAGACCCAATGCATGCATCTTCCATCAGCCCACTGAGAGGGTTCAAATTCTCAAGACCTATTGAACTCAGACGGTGAAGTCAGCATTGAGAACGACTTCCATCTAAAGTTGTAATGAACAAAAAATAACTATAAAGTAATTTAAACTTAAGTTTGAGAAAGAAGACAATTGAAAATTATGTAGCCAGATTTAATCAGAAAATAAGATATGGAGGAGATATATAGAAAGAAAGAAGATAGGTAGAAGAAGATTAGATAGATAGATAGATACATAGATAGATAGATACATATATATATACATAAAAATATAGGTTTTAGAATGATAGATTAAGTGTACATTCCTGCAATCTTATTTATGTACATATACATATTTTTTAAACCTACAAACATTACAAAAACCCTATTCAATCAACAAATAACTTTTGCCTCTTTGTCTCATTTTAGATTAAGAAGTGCTTTTTGGGGCTGGAGAGAAGACTCAGTGGTTATCAGGGTTTGTTGTGTGAAAAGGAGCACCAGAGTTCAAATCCCAGCACAGCACCCATGTAACACACCAAGCATCCCATACACACCTGTAACCCCAGCTCTGAGCAGGGTGGAGACAGGAAGACCCCCTGAGTCATGCTGGTTTCCAGCCTAGCCTAGAAAACAGGAGCCTGAGGTTCTGGGAGAGACTCTCAAAGGAACATTTGGAGAATGATAAAGAAAGACATCTGATGTGCTCTTCTGATGTTTGCTCATGGGCAGAAGCACACACACTCACACACATGGATATACATGTGTGTGTACATACACATACATATACACACAGAGAGACATACACACACACCAGGTTCTCCGTGTATACTATGGCTTCCAGTTTAGTGTTTTTATGGGAGTCCTGAGTGTGCCATTGCAGGGGTCTCTGATTCTTGTGCCTTCTCTTGAGCTCTTTTCCTTCTGTTTGTTTGTTTTGTCCATTTGTTGATTTTTTAAAAAAACATTTATTTTTATTTTATGTTCACTGGTATTTTATCTGCATGTACATCTGTGTGATGGTGTCAGAAACCCTGTAACTGGAGTTACAGACAGGCATGAGCTGCCATATGGGTGCTGAGACTCGAATTCGGGTCCTCTGGAAGAGCAGCCAGTGCTCTCAACTGCTGAGCCATCTCTCCAGCCCATTGATTTTTTTTTTTTGTTTTTATCTTATTATATTTTGTTTTCACTATTATCCTCTAGAAGCCAGTTTGATTTCTAATGAGAGACAGAAAGGGAGTGAATGTGGATATGGGATGAGAGATGGGGAGGAACTGGGAGGAGTAGAGGAAGGGGAAAGCATAATCAAGATATTACTGTGTGAGCAGAAAAACATCTATTTTCAATAAAAGAAAAAGGCTGGGTGGTGGTGGCGCACACCTTTAATCCCAGCACTCGGGAGGCAGAGGCAGGCCGATCTCTGTGAGTTCGAGGCCAGCCTGGACTACCAAGTGAGTTCCAGGAAAGGCGCAAAGCTACACAGAGAAACCCTGTCTTGAAAAACCAAAAAAAAAAAAAAAAAAAAAAAAAATTAGAAAAAAGAAAAAAAATTTCCACTAAAAACAGAAAAAGAAAAAAGGAATGTTTTGTGACCAAGTGCAGAACCATGGTGAAATGCACAGACAGCGGGTAACAGATTTGTACCCCCAGGTTAAATCCCTGTTCTGGCACAGTGGGGTGTGTGTGTGTGTGGCTAGGTCAAATAGCCCTCTTGTGACACTTCTCATGCTTAAGTTCAGATGTACCTTGCAGGCTCATCCTAAATGACAGGACACACCAGTAGAAAGAACCAGCTGCAGGGTGGCATCTTAGCATGAAGAAGATGCTCCAAGTTGGTGGCTCTTACCATGCTTTTAGGCCAGGTCACCAGGACAGGGTGTCATCATTGATAAACTGGTTCTGTGAGTCCAGTTCAGCAGACACTTTTTGGAGTGAGGCTGAGTAGAGTAAACAAGACTCGGGAGGAGTCACCAGAACAGGGGTAGACGGTTCATAGCACATGTCAAGTCAAGTCAGAACATAGCTGGGTGGTAGGGAACTTGGAGGATTACTGCTCTCACAAACAAACCTGAGCCTCCCGAGTCATAGTAAGTTATTATTTTGGCTTACATGACACATCTACTGTTTGCTCTACAAACAAACCTAGAAGTAGAGGAAATTTGACTTAAGAAATATTCTTTCCCCTGAAAATTCATTAATCATTTATCATTTATCCGGGAAAAGGATGGCCCAAACACAGAGGGGAGCAGTTAGTTAAAATATAATTAACCAAAGTGTTATCAAGCAATGCAAGACCAATGTAGGTCACTAGATCTGGGCCTTGAAACTAGCAAATTGTCGATTTTTTTTCTAAAAATTTAATAACATATTTCTGATTCCAAACTAATCTATTTTTAAAAAAGTACTTTGATTTAGGGGCTGGAAGGATGGCTCAGTGAGTAAATACACTTGCTGCTCTTACAGAGGATCTGGGTTCTGTTTGTAGCCACATGGTGGATCACAGCTGTGCAAAACTAGTTCCAGGGGATTCTCTATCTGGCACACACAGGGTACTATGCAATTGTGCAGACCAACACTCACACACATAGAATAAACATCGGTAAATCTTTTTTTTTCAATTATTGGATAACATGCATTTTAACACCTTCAGCTGATCAGTTTTACTTGTGTTATACTCATTGATACAGCTAACAGAATTGTATGAGGTTGAGAGCCTAACACCCAACCTGCACCAACGACTGTGGCCTGAATTTCAAGTCAGTATTTTCCACTCTTTGGTGCAAAGGCCCACGAGAGAGACATATTTTGTCTATCTAAGGTGGCTCTGACACTGTCACACACCTTGTGAGGCATCAATATATTTCTCATCACTCAATCTGTGAGGGTATATATATATTATTTAGGAGGAACAATCCCCCAATTAAGTAACCCAGAGCTCTCTAGTCTTTGGAGCCTTCTAGCTGGCAGTTAATCACAACAGATCATTTATAGAAGAAAACGTTCTGTAGCTGCAACAAAGCTCATTTCTCATGAATGCAGCATACTAGTAAGAATCCCTATTGAACCAGGTGGTGGTGGCACACGCCTTTAATCCCAGCACTTGAGGGGCAGAGGCAGGCGGATCTCTGTGAGTTAGAGGCCAGCCTGGTCTACAAAGTGAGTTCCACAACAGCCAGGACTGTTACACAGAGAAACCATGTCTCAAAAAACCAAAAAAGAAAAGAAAAAAAAGGAAGAATCCCTATTGAAACTCTATAAAAATAAAGAAATCCCCGCTTCTATATTTCTACGAGTTGCATAAAACATCTGTACATTGTAAGCTATGAAAACACTTAACACCCTACAAACATCTAGAGCTGAATCCAGTGCTTCGGGGTGAAGCTGTGTTAGAGAGGACCAAACTCCAGGAAAAAGGACTTCTGGCTTATTTAGGATTTTTTTCAACCTCATGCTGCACAGAAGAGGATGCCAGGAGGCTCATTTAGGTAAGTCTGGAGGGTGAGGAGAAGAAAAAGCTAGTCTAGGAGGACAAGCGTGCGATCTGCGTTCACTGTGACTGGAGATGGGGGGGGGGTGCTAAGGGTCTTTAACCTCAGTAGGAGCCACTCTGTTAAGAAGAGTGGCAAAGGGCTTGCAAGCAGGAAGTGCCGGAAGTGCCGGGAAATCCAGTCAGGAAGGGGAATGGACGCAGTTTTGGGTTAGATGAGTCCACTTTGTTAGAATGATTTCTGACTAATTACAGAGCACAAACAGTTCTTAGCTTTGGTGTCAAAGCAGACACTGCTTTGTAAAAGCTTCCAATCAAGGATGAAAACATGAGTGCATCTTTCAAATGAGATGCATCTCTCCCCATCACATAGTTCATCAGAGTTTGCAGCAAGCTTGCTGTCACCGGAGGAGGAGAGCCTCAGCACACATTCGGTGACGGCCCCCCAGCTGCCTGCCATTATCACAGAGAGGCTGACAAGGAATCTCCCCAGAGTCTCTCTCTGTCCCTTATCCTTCAGCAAGGCTTCTAAAGAGGTATGTGGGAGGTGGGTTTCTCTGAGTGCAGGTTTCCACTCCATGAGCTGGATGGGGCTTTGGGACAAACCAGGGGACCCCTAGCCTCTTCCGTTTTTTTGCAGCCGATGGGAGTCAGTCTCAATTCCAGTCATGAGACAAATTGAGGTCAAAACTCAATGAGAATTGACCTGAGAAGAAAAGGGCAGCACAGATGGACAAGAACCCATTTCCACCATGATTTACTCTTGAGAATACAGAAATGAGGCATGGAGAGAGGAAAAGTCACCTCCTGTGATAGCCACAGGTTAAAAATAATAGTGTCACCTCGTCCCTGGGCTAAGACAGATCTTTCAATAATGGCTGTGGCTGTAGCAGGCCAGACCTCGGAGTAGGCTGGGTTTGTTATGGGCAGGTCAGAACACTGTGTTTGTTCTGGTGGTGGTATACTGGAAGCAGTTGCATCACGCAGCCTCCGTCCCTCCTCAGAGCAGCAGCCAATGCTTTGCTGGCTTGTGCAGATGCCTGTGGGTCTGGGGATCCAGGTTGGGCTGAGCCCAAAAGGAGGAGCTTAAACCTGTGCGCAAAATCTGGAAACCTGACAGAGCACAGCTGGGAGCCAGAACGAACAGGAAGGGCCCACGCTTCTGGTAAGGAGGCCTCGTGACCAGTTCCAGCCACTCTTAGTCCCGCCCAGACTGGGAACTCACATAAAGAACCAAGGAGAGCCCAAGAGGTCACAGTACTGGCCGTGAGGGGCTGGGAACGCCAGGTCACCCAGACATCATGAGTTGGTCCTTGCAGCCCCGGAGTTTCATTCTCTGCTGCACGCTTTTGCTGCTCTCTCCAACGGCACTGGCGGTAAGCACCCCTCAGGAGCCATATTGTCTTAAATGCAAAAATGAGAAATGATCTGAACCACTAGCAAAATGTCCGTGTTTTTCTCCCACAGTACACTGCTACCAGAGATAACTGTTGCATCTTAGACGAGAGATTCGTAAGTAGTTTCTATGTCATCCCCTTTCTTGGAACTAGGGAAGGATGGGAAATAAGGCAGTTCTTTCATATTCCGGTTGACATCTTAAGCTTTTGGAAAACGACTTAACATTGATGGATAGCTAAGATTCAAGGCTTCTCCTTTCAGGGTGTTCAGTCGCCTCCTTATTGACTTGCAGGGAAGTTACTGCCCAACCACCTGTGGCATCGCAGACTTCCTGTCCTCTTACCAAACGAACGTGGACAATGACCTCAAGGCTCTGGAGGACATCTTAAACGGGGCTGAGAACAGAACCACGGAGGCCAAAGAACTGATCAAAGCGATACAAGTTTACTACAACCCTGACCAACCCCCAAGGCCAAGTGAGGAAGCCCACTGAGGAATTGCCTTTTATGCTTTGCGTTGTGCTATTTGCTTAAGTGACTTTTCTCTGACCCCTATATTGCAGATGTGGTTGAGGGTGCCACTCAGAAGTCTAAGAAGATGACAGAAGAAATCATGAAATATGAAGCGTTAATACTGACCCATGAGACAAGTATTCGGTAAGTGTCAAGGCAGACTGAGATTTTTACTGAATTATTCCACATTTCACAGAAAGTGATATCGGAATGCATTTTTTCATTTAAAATATCAAATTGGCATGAACCCCGTGGATCTAGGAGCTTTAAGTACAAAATCAGTTGTACCAGCTCATAATTAAAAAAAAATAAATAACGACGGTGGAGAAGGGTTATTATAGATGTCTTCAAATGCCATCCTGGCCCTGTTTGTCTGAATGACCCCCATCCCCTTACGATGTAAAACCTGTGGAAATACAATCCTTCTTCACAAGTATGTCACCAAATCAACATTAAGAAATCAGCAAACAGAGACGGAAGAAGGGTCTAGGCTACTGTAGCAAATCATGTCACAGTTGGAGTAGAAAGGGAATGTCCTGGAGCCACTTGCCCACAGTCTGTGGGGCTGCCACTAAACCTTGTCCCCATCCTCCTAGCTCCCCGGGACTTGGGGATGGACTCTCGGGTGCAGTGTTAACTCCTTTCCCTGGTCCCCCCCCCCAAACTGAACTCACAGCACCGTTGGAAACTGCACTGCATGGTAGCTGGGGAGAAGTGGCCTCAGACCTAATTCTCCTCTTTCTGCTGTCTTTATCATTATAATTTCCGTGACTTCTGTTCGTCGTTCTAGTAGAAGGAAAGCATCGCGAGAAATTTTCTAGAACAGAGGAACAAAGTGGTCCAACCAATTGTCCCTCCTCTTGACTTCAAAGGCAGACACAGTGGTTTATGCATTGTTGTCCGTCATGTCTGAATATTTATAAGCAGCCATGTGAGGAATGACCCAAGCAAAACTCTCCCTTTCCCAAGGTGTTTTCTAGAGATATGGAACGAGAAAGGGAAAGTACCTACTGCTGCGTGTAAAGTGTCCCAGGTACCTTTCCCATTTAAGTTAGAGAACAGACGGAAAGCCCTGGATGGCCCATGTGAGCTCTTGCTTAACCAGGCCTGCTCTCCACACGTTATTACCTGAGTCCCCTTAGAGAAAAGGAAAAAGTCAGAAAAGCCACCTACAGTGACCTTTGTTTATTGACAGGGACTTTGTTATTTGTGTTCAAAGTTGAGACCGCCTGCCTCATCCAAGTCCCAATTACCCTCCTGTTGAAATGGATTGGGATTTTATTTTTCTTTTCCCCGAAGCTTCAATTTAATTTTAGAGTTGGAAATTTTGCAATTTTTCCAAGAATGAAGCAATTTATCAAAAAAGAGTGCTCGAGGAAAGAAAGCAACATTTTCTAAAAACGGAGAAGAGTAAACATGTGTTCTGGAAGGAGTGCTTACCCCCGCTGACTGCATTGCCCTGTTTCTAGGTATTTGCAGGATATCTATAATTCAAACGCCCAGAAGATCACGAACCTGAAACAGAAGGTGGCCCAGCTGGAGGCTCAGTGCCAGGAGCCTTGCAAGGACACCGTGCAAATCCATGACATAACTGGCAAAGGTACGGGAAAACTTGCCGTGGGGCCGGGGTCGGCAAAGCAAGCAGCCAAAATGAAAGCAGTTGTGCATCTTGCAATGTGTAGCAAGTTTGGAAAGTACCAGACCTTAAATCTAAGGGTTCCAGCTGCCCACAGTATTCTTGGCCACTAATCACTAATTCGGAAGGAAGGGTGTTAGGAAAGGCTAGGGAGGCGGCTGAACCTGTTAACTCCCGACCTGGACTTCAAGCAGTTTTATTTGCTTTTTCTTCATCAGATTGTCAGGAAATTGCCAACAAGGGTGCCAAAGAAAGTGGACTTTACTTCATTCGGCCTTTGAAATCCAATCAGCAGTTCTTAGTATACTGCGAAATCGATGGATCTGGAAATGGATGGACTGTGTTGCAGAAGGTAAGGCGCCTCTGCCTTACATATTAAATAAAGGGTCCACGTTGCTCCAGACACTCGTCTAAGCAACCTGTGAACATTAGCCCACATAAGTCTCACCATAGCCTCTTTGGGGCGAACACTATTCTCACCTTAACTTGTAGAAGAGATGCTGAGGCCTGAGACCACCTAAGTAATGAGTAACGGGCAGGGTTCGATGTCCGCATCCTAGCTTTGCTATGCTCTGATGCAATACTGTTCTGACTCTGCTGTTACGCGTTAGATGGTCACGTAAGCAAAGTCCTTTAGTGACAAGGAATGAAAGAGGCCTCTTTCCTCAGATCAAGAGCTAAGGGTGGCCATTAACAAGAACCCAAAGCCTCTCACGGGATAAAATTGGGTGGCTTACAACAAAGCCCTTTTTGCGCATCTGCCTGCCTGGTGTGCACTGCAAAACTGTTCTTTGGGGGGTTTTGTTATTTGTTTGTTTGTTTTTGTTTTTTACCTGGTATAGTTCCTGCCATCCTTACAGCATCCCCTGCAGGGCTGTTTGGGGTGTGATTGAGCAGTGCGCTGTAGTACCAAGTGTGAGTTCTGAAGACTTCTGTGGGTCTCCCAAAAACGTACAATTAAAACAAAAACAAAACTAAAAATAACAGGAAAAAATATCCCTTTCACTAATGTGCAAGCTTGCTCCTGTGTGTGTGTGTGTGTGTGTGTGTGTGTGTGTGTGTGTGTGTGTGTGTGTGTAATGTTTATAGTCCTCAGAGCACCACCATTCTGTTTGGTAGATGATGAAATGGGGGCAGCTTCCACGGGGTCAGTTAGCTGGCCGGTGGCAGAAGCATAGCCTCCATATTGTGAACATTGTTTCTTTATATGCACCCATCACCGGTCCTCTCCTCTTGCCCGCGCTGTTGTACAACTAGAGGCTTGATGGCAGTGTGGACTTCAAGAAGAACTGGATCCAGTACAAAGAAGGATTCGGACACCTGTCTCCTACCGGCACCACAGAGTTTTGGTTGGGAAACGAGAAGATTCATTTGATAAGCATGCAGTCCACAATCCCATACACGCTGAGAATAGAGCTCAAAGACTGGAGTGGCAGAACCAGGTAGAGTGTGGAAGGGACTTTAACCCTTGGTTGGACCTTTTGGCTGCAAATGGACCCTTTGCAACTGGCAATGGACCAGTGGCAAAACATCCAGGCAAGTGTAACATTTGGATCCAGGCTCTTCCCTAGGAGGGCATTTGGTCCTTGGACAGCCTGAAGAGCCAGCTAGGCTCTAGGTCTCACCAGTATGGATCCGAATGCCCCAATACAATTCTCGTACTTGGGAACATTCAGAGTGATTTCTATGGGGTGTTAAATGTGAACCAGAAACTGAGCATGAAATTGAAGCATTCAGATTCTCCACTCACACCATGATTATCCAGTCTGCCAAACTATGGACCACCTTAAAATCAACTGATTCCTGTGCTGATCTCCAGCCTTCCTAGGCTGAGAGATATCTGGAGTTTGGATTATGAACACCTAATTTAAGAGAAAAAAATTATACAACCTTCTTATTTTATATGAAATAATTAAACATGTTCCAGTTCCAAACACATTTTTAAATTTTTTATTTTAACCCCCTAACTGTCGTGGTCAGTAGCAGGCATTTTTCTATGTGAGCATCTTCCTTTTCCCAAGTATGAGATACCGAGGAAGAGACTAGATAATTTCTGGAAATCTCTATTTATTTACAAAGGGCAGTTATTCTCTCTGCTCTGCAGAACTATAGCTTCCTTCACGAATTTTCCCAGAGCAGGTCTCTCTGACTCTGGTGACACTCATTTCATATATCACACAGGGTTCATGGCTTCTGTGATGTTCTAGAAAGTCTCTTTTTGCCAGCACGTCATTGCTTTGTGAAAGGAGAGCCTTCGGCGCCCTCACACTTCAAGCAGTACTGATCGATAATGGACCGCGGATCCTTCAAATTGGGGAGTCACTCATCATAGCTCATTATTGTGACCTACGATAATGTGTGTGTAATGATAACAAAAGTTAAATGAGAGGAGAAATAGTTAGATTTACCAGATGTTTTCATTTGACAGTAAGATTCTGTAATTTAAAAGCAAGTACATAGCTTTTAGTTTTTCTGGGATTCACGGAAGGCTTTTCGATCCATCCTGGGTGATGAGGACGTGCTTGGGACTGGTGCACACAGGGATTGCCTAGATTTGCAGGAAACTTCACTCCATTTGTCTGTTTTGGCCTCGTGACTCAAGGTGTATCATCTCCATTCCCTCCTCAGCACTGCAGACTATGCCATGTTCAGGGTGGCGCCTGAAGAAGACAAATACCGCCTGACCTATGCCTACTTCATTGGTGGAGATGCTGGGGATGCTTTTGATGGCTATGATTTTGGTGATGATCCCAGTGACAAGTTTTTCACATCCCACAATGGCATGCAGTTCAGTACCTGGGACAATGATAACGATAAATTTGAAGGCAACTGTGCTGAACAGGATGGATCTGGTTGGTGGATGAACAAGTGTCATGCTGGCCACCTCAATGGAATTTATTACCAAGGTATTTTTTTCTTCAGTTATGAGCAGTGTGTAATAGACATTTAATGGAAGGTGATAAACGGAAGCAGAGAGATGAAGAATTATAATAAACACAATGTGGTTTTTATTTCATAGCTCTTTATTTGAAATCAGAATGGGATAGCAGTAATTATCCAACTAGCATTATCTTAAATAATATTAAGCTTTTGCCTACAGTGGTCACCTTTATAGTCCTTCCCACTCCTAGGAGATATCAGTGTTTTGTTATTTGCTGAAATCTCATTGTCTGAGTTGGGATTTAGGGTAGTGGTGTCTCCTTTAGACCTACCATGTATATTACATAGATGAACTAGCATTACCATATCTATTCTTGTGAACACATTAACCTGACTCAGCTGTTCATGAACTGTGTGTCAGATACAAGCAATGGGCAATGGATATATGTTAGGAGAAATCAAATAAAAGGCAAAGTACTAGTAAGAGCAAAGGTTCATAAAAGCTTGAGTAGAAGGGTCTTGCTTGGGGATTGTAGACATCTGTTTGAACATGGGGAGGCAATGGTTTCTGTAAGGCTGGAAGGGTTTAGAGCACTGATTTCACTGACCACCTAGCAGTTTTGAATGAAGAAACACCAGGGAGATTAAAAGATCTTTTACAAAATTAGAACACAGACCCATCTACTGACCAGAAACTGCACGGTGATATAGAACAACTTTCTAGGGATACTTTCTAAAGCCCTTCTGATAGCATCTTCTATTAACCAAAAGATTATGCTCTCATACAATGTCAGACCACCTGATCAGGAATTTGTGGCTCCTACCATAGTAACCTGAATGCAGAAGGATTGTCTCCAATAGCTGGGAGAGAGAGAGAGAGAGAGAGAGAGAGAGAGAGAGAGAGAGAGAGAGAGAGAGAGAGAGAGAGAGAGAGAAACAGATAGAGGAGTTCCAGCCCTGATGATAATGGATAAACTTGAAGTATGTATGCGATCACAAAAACAGCTTATTGCTTTTCAGATCTCTAGGGATGTTTTTGGTTGGGAGGAAATGTGAAAATGGTCATAATGATTCTAATGGACTCTGATGTAAGGAGATGTAAGGATAAAGATACATGCAACTCTGACTCATTGCAGGTGGTACTTACTCAAAGTCATCTACTCCTAATGGCTATGACAATGGCATTATTTGGGCCACATGGAAAACCCGCTGGTATTCCATGAAGGAAACCACCATGAAGATAATCCCCTTCAACAGACTTGCCATTGGAGAAGGACAGCAGCAGCACATGGGGGCGTCCAAACAGGTCAGCGTGGAGCACGAAGTTGACATTGAATACCAATAAGTCATCTGCCTAGAAGGCTTAAAACATATATATGAAGTGTTAACTATTAGCTTCTATTGGTCTGTACAAAGTTCCAATGATTTCCTCAAGTTTTCTTCCACATACTCTTATTCTGTTTATTACATTTAGTTTTTCTTAAAACGACACTAATAGCCCTAAATGGAAATGAAAATCCACTTTGGACTGTATTTCTAACTTACTGGAATCAGAGTTATTAAAAAATTATTTATTTGAGGAGACAACATTTTGTATGATCTTTGCTCTAAATATTAAAAGTAAAACTACTGTTTTATTTTATGATCAACTGTAATTACTGTTTTTGTTATTTTTATTATTTCTTAAGTATTTTAGTTTATACTAATGAAATAAGAGAACATTTTAGAACTTCACATGTATGATTTTCCTCTTGCCTCTACATCATATTTAATTCTTTATTAAACAGAAAGTTATGTTTTTTAATATATCTTTTGTTTTATTATATATTCATAGGCTGGAGACGTTTAAAGAACATTTCAAAGCTGATTTGCCTTTTTAAAGGACTTTATCCAGGCAGAGAAATATAATATTTTTCTTATGGGACAATGGACTTTCAAAGCCTCACTTCATTTTAAGAGTTAACGGAATCCATGTTGAAAACTCCATTAGCAGTTTTATGCTGGCGATAATTTTTCTACATGCATTTCAATAAACATTTTGTTTCCTAAGCTGAGATACTTGGTGCCTTTTATTGACCTTGGAAAGCATCCCTTTCCCTCCATCTGTGTTGGTTGCTGAGTTTACATGGTAATGCTACACAGAGGATCCGAGCCAAGGGGAAAGGAGGGGAAACAAAAGCCAAGGCTCCTGCCCTCCAAGGGGTGTGAGCTGCCCAGCATACAGCAGTTCAGGGTGACAGATGCAGCAACGTGATAGGGGAACATAAGCAGAAGTCACAGAGTCCCAGGCATAGAGCAAAGGTACATCGTAGGCCAAATACACACTACTAGAGCAAGCTATTGGGGGATTCTTCCAGAAGAACCTTTGTTCCAAGCACATGTAGCCAATATCTCAGAACTGCCATCCACAGCAGAAAGTTGAGGGGGCAAACTGCCCGTCTCACAGGTGTGCAAGAAGATGAACAGAAAGAGCGCCATTTACATGTTATGAGTGAGGGATATTGAGATCCTGGGAGCTTTTAGGGATCAGTCAAGGCTGGGAAACTTGCAACAAGTTACTATGCTGAGTGCTTAACTTGTCGTATCATGAAAAGATTAGCTTGTGCTGAAATCCTCAGTCTTAGCTTTGGATAGTCTTACTTTCCACAGTTTCCAAATTTGTTCATTTCCTGATTCTTGTGACTCCCCATTGAAAAATATTTGGTAATGGTATCACTACATTGCTTGACTTGCTAGAATAAGCTCATCCTAATTTTACGGTTCATTTTGAAATCCAATGAGTCACAGAAAATGGATTGATTTCAATTTTATGCTTATTTGGTTATTAATATCTACTGGTGAATCCTGAGGGTTACAGTTTTAGAAACAAGACATGAGAAATATTTCTAGACTCAATTAGACCATGTCGCTGCGAGTAATGGAAGAGTTAAGCAATTGTCTTGATAAATCAACAACATTGAAACTTAGGTGCAACTAAGAGTTTGGAGCCTTGTACAGATATGGAGCCTCGCTCTGCAGCTCAGAATCACTGATAACTATTGCTCATCTCTCTCCTTTACTCCTCTGAGCACCAGGAAGCCTCAAAACGGGGAGGCTACATGCCAGGTTCCAAGGTCCCACCCCTTATCTCCAGATGGACTAGCGGCCCAGGACAGTGGTTGAGTTTTTGCTAGCATGTGTGACATCCTGGGTTCCATCCCCAGAATCTGC
Organism: Peromyscus leucopus; assembly: GCF_004664715.2. Taxonomy (NCBI): domain Eukaryota; kingdom Metazoa; phylum Chordata; class Mammalia; order Rodentia; family Cricetidae; genus Peromyscus; species Peromyscus leucopus. The sequence goes on from NC_051068.1 coordinate 59,908,328, forward strand.
CCCCTCCTCCTGAAAAAAGAAAGTCTTGTTTCCATGGCTTCAATCCATACAACTGTAAGGAAGAGGTCTTCTGTTTACAGGCAAGAATAATTACTCATTGGCCAAACACCATGGTCCCCAGTCCTTTTCCTGCAGCGCTGCTTCGTGTGCAGTGTGAATTACCCAAGGTATTTCTGCAGTATGATTCTTTGGTTTATTCAGATGTAGATGTGAAAAACTTAAGGGCATATTAAGCTCTAGGAAGGATGTCTAGCTAATAATTCCTTGTCTGTTTGATGAAGCTTGGGAAGAATGAGGGAGGTTGATTGATGGCTTGGTGGGTAAAGCATTCACTCACTGTCTGCGTCTCCAGAACAAATATGAAGGCAGACTCACAGGTACCTAGCTGTAATTGGGGCTGTGGGGAGGTAAGAGGCAGAAGTGCAGTTCAGGCTGCTCCTGGGCCAGCCAGCCTAGAGTATGAGAGCCTGTCTCATGTAATGTAGGAGGTTAAGACCGTCACCAAAGGCTGTCATCCTCTGACCTCCACACATACACCCCATCATATGTACACTACCCTCACTCATATGACCATATACACACATGGGGGGCAGTGTTAAGAAATAGAGTGAGGTGCAAATATTAAAATTAAATGTCAAAGATAGTAAGATAGTTAAAGTGAATGAAGAATACTGAGTGCCAAGGGACTATACTCCGTGTGCCTCTTTGCAATGTGCTCACCATGGGAGGCAGGATCTGAGAGACTCGTATTCCTAGCACACCATTCCTTCTGGTCTATGCTGAATCAGTCTCCATATGTATTAATTATTATTTATTCAGATTTCCTTTCCTTCCCATCTTCCCCTTACTGAGCAGTCAGTGTAGTGAGTCTAACAAATGCGACTTTACCTACTTGCTTTTTTGCTTATCATAGAATGTATGTGTATACTGTCTTAAGTTAAATGATGTTTTTCTATAAATCAGTGTTATTGAGACTGAGCCTCAACTTATCTGTCACTAGTCTGCATTAAATACAAAAATCTAGGATTTTCATGTAGAAGAAAATTTTGTCCATACTTTGTTTGCTTAGCTTGTATTTATTGAAGTGTTTTCACCTTTTGGATCCAGCAAAAAAAAAAAGGGGGGGGGTTATGTAGCTTTTTTTTTTTTTTTTTTTTTTTTTTTTTTTGCTGTTCTTTTGTTTTGGTTTGGTTTTTTGTTGCTGTTGTTTTTTTTGAGACAGGGTTTCTCTGTGGAGCCTGGCTTTCCTGGAACTCACTCTGTAGACCAGGCTGGCCTCGTAGTCAGAGATCTGCCTGCCTCTGCCTCTCAAGTGCTGGGGATTAAAGATGTGTGCCACGGCATGGGCAAGGAAGAGGTATCCCCACCCACGCACCCATCAAGACCTGCGGCAGATGGAGAACTGTCCCCATTACCCATCTGTCATATGGTGGTATTGGGGGGGGATATCGCTCCACCCCGACTCCCCCCCTCAGGTGGGAGAGCTGACCCTGAGGTTATAAGGGCAGAGTAGGAGAGCTGTCCATGTGCTTATTAGCTGCCACACTCAGGAGAGTGTGGACCGGGCAACTCAGTAGAGCTGGTCCTGGAGGTGTAGGTGTGGGAGAGCTGACCCTCACCCCTTGGTCATCCATGCAAAGGTGAACTAGCCAGGGCAATGCTGGAGAGCACCCCCTGGAGGTGAAGACAGGGGAGAGCCGGAGGGCTGACCAACCCTGCACCTGCCCAGGCCTAGAACCAGGGTTAAGTGTTGGCTCAGCCCAACACCGGCCCCATCTGTGATCTGCTGGAGCACAGGCTGGGGTGGGGTCTGAGGACCCAGGACTACAACCTCTTCAGGACGCAGGGAAAGCAACTGGATGCCCAGGAAAAGTCCCAGTGAGGGCCCAGTGTCTATAGTGTAGAAGAGACCAGGGCCTGGAACCAGACCAATGATTATTTGCGACGAACGCCTGCATGAACGCCTGCATGTAAAGATGTACGGATAAACGGGTTTTCTGTGTGGCTCACTGTGTCACGTTGCAGCATCTATGACAAGATTTTCCCTTTCTTCCTTTCTTTTATTTTCATTTTTTTAATCTAAACTTTATTTTGTTTTATTTTGTGGGGGGAGGTTGCAGGGGCAGAGGGTGGATGTGGCGATACAGGAGAAGGGTGGTAGCAGGATGTATGATGTGAAAGACACAAAGAATAAATTTTTTAAACTCTTAAAAAAAAGGTGTGTGCCAGCTGTTTTATGTAGCTTTAATTTTTTTTTTTTTTTTTACTTATCTGGTAATTTGTTTCCACTGCATTTTGTAAACTAATACATCTATAATTGAATAGAATTTCTATAAGAAATGTTTCTTTATCACAAGCAGTTTGAGAATCTCTAACATCTTCATTGGTCTACTTTTCCCTTTCCTCCCTCACCCCCTTCTCTTTCTTTCCTTTTCTTTTTTTTTTTTCTTTTTGGTGCTGTGAACATCCAATCCAACCCAGGGTCTTGCATAGCCCAATAGAGTTCAAGCCTGCAGCTGCACCCCTTGCCCAGTAACTTTATTGTTCTCTTAAGATCCTTCTCCAAGTTGAAAGCTTTATAGTTTCCTTCAGCTTCCTTTTGAGTCCAGGAGTTATAAAGTAAATATTATTTATTTCCAAACTTGTAATTTTTCAAATATTTTTAAAATACTATATAAATGCCACACTATGATCCAAGGACATGGCCTTGATGATCTTGATTGGGGGCAGGCAAAGTTTTGCCAATTATTTTGGGGAAGGGGATTGTTGCTGAATTAGTCCACCGCACAAAATGAACACAACTCATAATCACTCTCTAGTATGAGTTATGTAGCAGAGGCCTGTTGATTGTTATTTCCTTTAAGAAGGAAACAAATAAACAACAACAAAAAACTCAGGCCAAATGTAAATGAACACTTACTGGCTTTGCAAGCATGAGCTTTGGTCCATGGCACCACAGCCATGATTGGAGTATTGTGAAGTGTCACAGGTCCACCCATTTGAACCATCGGGACAGCCTTCTGGGAAGGCTGCTGGCACAGGGCGGAACTCGGCTCCACCTGGGAAACACTGGAGGCAGAAGGTGCGGTGAGTTTCAGGATTGTGGCATTCACTCGAATCTACTAGCTGGGTCACAACTGTGTCCTTCAAATCTAGACACCAGGTCTTTGGCACTGGCTCCTACCAGCCAGGTCATCGCTTGATTTTTCTCTTACTGGCAAGCGGAGGAAACTCATCCTAAGTCTGAGTGCTGACTCTCCTTAAGTAAACATGGTAGGGCAGATTCCACTCTGGAGTTAACCAGGACACACAGTTAAAATGTTACAAAAGGAAAAGAAAACACTAACATTGAGTAGACTTTGGACTGGAGATGTTTTTCCTCCTCATTTGTTTTCTTTACATTGCAAAGCTGGGGTTAGGGTCACATGAGAGAAGATAGGAAATTGTCCCAATAAACGGAGGAAACTGAGTTGCTTCTCACTGAAAAGATTAGCATTACCACATGGCTTTGAATCTGATACTAAGTTTGGAAATACAAATTTAAAACAATTTTTTGAGGCAGGGTCTCATGCAGCCTAGGCTGGCTTCACACTTACTATGTATGCCAAGGATAATCTAATCCTCCGACCTCCACCTCATGAGTGCTGGAATTACCTGTGTGTGCCACCATACGTGACAGATGCCCCAGGGTACCACATTTCCTTTCTTATTTTTGTTCTGCAGGTTTTACATTTTTTTTTCAATTTAGAGGAATCTAGTTTTGTGTCCTGGCCAGGAATGCTGGAAAATGTCTTCCATGTAGGTCTCTCTGTGGTATTTCTCAGTATTTTTGTTGTTGCTGCTGAATTTTTATCCAGATAGAGCACTTTTACAAATTGGTGAGACCAGATCAAACAACCCTTTAAAACTAGGTCCCCAATTGAGGCCACACCTTCATGGTAGGATGTGTGTTTAGAATACGCTAGGCTGTCCCCAGCATCACATTACAAACAAATATGATGGACCTCGGCAACTATCATTACCTCCTTTTGCGATGTAATTCCTTTCTTGGGAAACTGCTAAGAGCCTTGTAGATACTGTTTCTTCACATTTCACTGTAATATGTTCACAACTGGTAGGCTTTCTGTGTTAATCTTTACCCAGCAAAACCAGAAGAGTTTGCTTGCTATAACAGACTGAGAATGAATGTTTAAAATGAAGTCATGTTGTCTGAATTAATGTGTCAACTGAATATTCATAGGATGGCTGTACTTTACTTTGGTCTTTTTATATTTCAAGTGTATGAATTTTCCCTTCATGTCTTTCTGTGCACCCTATGCCTGCAGTACCCGTCCAGGCCTTAAGAGGGCTTCAGATCCTATGGGAGCATTGACAGGTTCTAAAACAAATTCCTCATTAATCACTCCCACAGGGATCGTCGTAACTCATTGGCCTTTCTCGGTAAATAGCTAGGCAAAGATCAAACTTTTGTAATAACTGAGAAATCCAGGAAGGGCACATCAAACAAAGGCATAAAGCTAAGCACGGCTGACAATGTCTCCTAAGTAAATCCTTGCTAGAGCCCAACCACTGTTGTAAAACGCAGGCAGAGGTCGTGTAAACTTGGTCACAAGAGCCAAAATCTCCTGTTTATGGTCAGTCCGACAACAGGAAGTGTTTTGTCCTTCCCAGTTGTGTGTTTAATTATTGTTTTAATCAAGTATCTCCTGCTTAAGTGCCAGTACTTATTGTTATTAGGGAAAAGTAAATGCACATGTTCATATAGATTTTTATGATGCAGCATATGAATTCCCATCAAACTTGTAAATTTTTGTTTTTGTTATTTGTAACTGGTAGAATGATGTCAGCTGTAAGAAGATATCTAACAATATCCCCATGGGGCTAAGAAAAACATTATGAATTCCTAGGGGAAAGCCATTAGAATTATGCCACAGAAAATTTCTTTAAATTTTACTGATTTTTTTTTCTGCAGTTAGAAAATTCTCCTTCTTGTCACATACTCTTTGAAAATGATGACTGTTGTATTGTTTGTACCCTGTGAACCTGCGTGAGGTGCATGGCACAGGAAGTGTCACGAGGTAGAAAACCACCCCGAATAATAAAGAACCAGGTCAAGGATGCCCACACAAGTGCTTACTGGAAGAACCTCTCACTAGAGAGAAAATGGGGAGCTTTGGATGACAGACTCTCGGACCTTTTAGAACAATTAAAGGTGCCATTTCTAAGGATTGTGTTGTAATTGTCTGGTATCACTCTCCATTTTTCTAGTGTGATAAGTACCATGGAGAAAAGCAAAGCTGGGCTGTGCAAGAGCACTTCAGGGTGGTTGCTCCTCAGGTGATGTGCTCAGAAAAGGAAGAGGAAAAGGAGGGGTGAGGAGGGAAAAGGGGAGGGCGTGAGGGAGAAGGGGAGAATGATAGAGTTAGGAAGTGAGGTATACAGACATTCTAGAGGACCATGGAACAGCAAGGGCACTGTTCTCAGGTGGACATCCTTGGAAATGCTTCCACGGGCTCCACAATGGTGGCTTTCGATAACATTGTCTCTCTTGGTTTGCTTTCAAGAAGATTATGGTCTGTCCATTTACCTAAAAAGAACTTCCTGCAGGTGGGGGGGGGCACATTTGTCGGGGGTTTCCTATCCATCCCTGGCAGGCTGATGGTACAGTGTCTGTGGATGAATGTTTACCGCTGTTGTCTGGAGTCTCAATGGGCTCTAGGGCTTTCTCTGAGCTCTGAAGCTGACTTTCCAAAGCTGAGGAACTCGCCTCTGAGTAGATGGACATTGCCTTGATGAGAGATTTGTTCTGTCTGTAGCAAGCACCACACATCTGAGCTGCTCTGTTTGCAACAGAAGAAAGCATCTATGCTTGCTCGCTTGCTCAATGAGGATCTGTACCTTTTCAAGAGACTATAAAGACAAGCAAAATAGTACAATTTTTCATTTTATGCTCTAGTAGAAGAGGCAGGTAATATCCCTGCAATGATACAGACCACTAGTGAAGACTGTTCTAAAAAAAAAAAACAGACGAGGGACCACATTTGAGTATTAAATCAGGACCCCATGGAACATGTGGAACATGGCAAACGTGTGGGTGTTCAGTAAGCACTCACTAAACCTCAGTGACTGCTGTTACCAGCAGTGGCTTCACAGAGAAAGCAGGATCAGACAAAGTAGAGCTGGTTGCCAGCTTACGGGATACCCCATTAAGTTTGAATTTCACATGTACAACAACATTCTAGTATAGGTATATTCCAAATATCGCAGAAGACATAATACACTAAGATATACTGGTTGTCTGTCTGAGATTCAAATTTAACTAGTCACTCTCAGTTTTTAATTACTAAATATAACAAATTTAAGTCAAAGGTGTCTTTTAACTTTATTGAATCACGACTAATATGTATAAGTTGTATATGTTTGATGTGAAATAACCCTCTTTGAGCTAATTAGCATATGATCACCTCATTTGATTATCTTTTTCTTTTCTTCTTTTCCTATTTCTCTCAGTTTTCATCTCCCAGCAACCAATACAGTGTTCTGTGTCTCTGTCCCCATTTTGGGTTTCTCATGGAAGTGAAATTGTATCTTTCTGTTTAGTTTCTTTCACTTAGCACGATGTCCTCCAGGCTAATGGATATTTCCCCAAAGGCAAGATTTTCTTCTTTTCACAGGCTGAACAATAATCTCTTGCATTTGCCCTTTTCTTTATCCTTTCATCCATTGAGGGGTATTACTGTTTCCCTAGTGTGGAATTGTGAATAATGCAGAAATATTCTGTTCACGATGCAGCTATTGCTCTTTGGTGAGGAGTGGAGGGTGGGGGTGGGATAGAAGTGGGTGGGTAGGTCATACAGCAGTTTCACTGAGCCCAGGAGATCTGAACTTGGAGATGAAGAACAAACAGAGTCTATGCCCAACACCACAATAAGGGAAGAAAACACTTTCCACAGCCTTTCTGTTCTCTAGTAATGGCTACCACTTACTACCAGACAGTGGTGTCAACCACTACTCTGAAAGCCTTGAACTAATTCACCCATCTTTTTATTAACATCCATGGTAGGTTGTCATTGCCCACATTCTTTAACTGAGGACACTGATTCACAAGGATGAAAAGTAAACTTCGTAAGAGCATAGAGCCAGGAAACTGGAGCTAAGATTGTGGATGTAGGTGTTGGACACCAGTGGCTGCTACTTTGACACATGAGTGGAAGAAAATCTTCTGTTTAACATAAGCTTTCTGTAAGCTTTCAAGTCATTTTGAAACTTGGATGGACTCTGAATCCTACCCAAAGTCAAACATCATTGGTTAAATCTCTACTTCACAGAAGTGATAGCCAGGATGCCCTAGCAACCCTCCCTCCCCCCCTCTTCAGGTGTGGAAACGGTTCATCTTTGTATCCTCAAAGTCCCCCACTTCCTGGAATGTGGACTCTTCCCCCAACTTTGCAACAACTTATCAGAAACAAACAAGCTACGGAGAATTGAGCAAGAATTTCTGGGATACCAACATTGTGGTCAGAGCAAAGGATGCAGTGTGAGCTTTGGCCCTTTGGGTAGGACAAAGGTGATGATTAACTCAGCATCCTGCAGATTTAAGTAGGATGGGAGCTGTGAGCAGAGTCAGTCCTCCTCTCTTTCAGCTGCAGTGCTCCTCCTGAGCCATCCTCAGATGAAGAGAAGATGCTTTCCCTGAAGGTCGCTTGCCTCATCCTGAGTGTGGCCAGCACAGTCTGGGTATGTGGTTTCTCTTCCCTCATTCTCTAGTGTTTCTCCTACAAGGAGCTTTGAGTTTGGAGTCTACCAGGTCTATTATATTAGATAGACTGTTGTACCAGGTCTTTGTTCTAATATTTTCTTAGCTTTATGAACACCAGGCCATGGAGGCAAATTCCTAGATGGGCTTGACAAGTACACAGGGTAATGTGATGTCAAGAGGAAGGCCATAGGGTCATAGTGAACACATTCTCATGGGATCCTGACATCTGTCATTCAGGCTGATTCATCTTTCAGATTCAGTCTTCCAAACCAGCAGTGTTTGGAAGTTTGTTATATTGTTTGTTATGTACTTTCAAGGTGTGAGACAGTGTGTTCTTTGGAATGATTTGTGCTCTTTTTAGATTGCGTCTAAATACTGTAATAATCTCCAAAGACATATAAAAGAAAGAAACCTACATCAATAAGGCTTCTGAAGCATTCTAATTTATGAAACAAGTCAACTATGTCCAAGGAACTCAGTGGGATCCTAATTAGTTACCCAGGGTGCATATTATTTCACTTGCCTTCTTGGCTCACCATTCATAAATCTTGATTATCAGTGAGTAAAGAAGAAAACATTTTTTTGTGGGAATAAAACTAAAATCACCAGCAAAGGTGATATTTCTGGATAATTCATAGGTCTGTTATTTTCCTTATCTATTATTATATTCAATTTCTGCCTGCTTTATTGTTGCATTGTTTTATTCTGAAATGCAATCGAATTTACCATTATATTTCTTACACAAAAGGATCCCACTTGTTTCTTTAATTATGATGATTAGGGTTATTTGAATGTTCACAAGTGAGAATGAGCCTGCGTTAACTAATTATAAGGATGAACTTCCCCAAACTAGAATAGTGACAGTAAAACCCTTGTGAGTTGGTAATACGGAGTGGAAATAATGAAAACCTAAAAGCCATCTCCACCCACTAAACTATAAAGTCTTCTTGGACAAAATGTTTTATAGTTCATTTGGTTTAGAGCCGAGAACTTTTAACTCCATATTTCTAATAATAAGGTGTTCAAAAACTGCTAGTTGCTGACTACTGCTTTAACTGTTTATTATTTTCATTTTGAATGAAAATCTACAATTGCATGATTGTAGTACAAAACACTGCCAAGTTTTAACTTCCTACATTTGTGTCCTTGATAAATGCTTGTCTAAATCATGGACCATCTCCAAAGGTTACCATAGAAACCCGAAGAAGAAGAAGAGCAAGCACAAGAGGGCGTAGGTCTTCACATACAGAAAGAGTACTTACAGGGGAAAGAACTACAATTTTTCAGCTATTTTTTCATCTATGGTCACAAAAGGGGAAAAAAGGATGAAATTTAACTAATCTTGTTAATCCAGATCATTTTTCATTTAAAACCCCTGACATTTAGCAAGTGCTTATTGAACATCAAACACAGTTTAAAACACACACACACACACACACACACACACACACGCACGCACGCACGCACGCACGCACGCACACACACACACGCACGCACACACAAACAACAACAACAAAAAACCTTTATACCCTTTATCTCCTTTGCTTCTCATAATGACTCCATAAAATAAGTAGGATTTTCATTTGACGGTCAGAAACTGACAGGCTGGCTGTGGAGGTGTTGACTTCCACCTTTTCTTCCTTGGGGCTTGTGAGCATCATGATGTCTTTATAACCAGCATCACAATGGCTAACAGTGTTGCCTCTGCTCCTTTTTGGATGTTTGGATGAACCCTTGAAGACCTCAGACACCGGCGACGGCGAATTTTTAGCGGGAGGAGCACAGGGGCGTGGCCCAAGAGTTATGGAGAAGCAGCAGAGTCACTGCAAAGAGGCAGACTGGCCCTTCTGCTCTGATGATGACTGGGTAAGCAGGGGACATGTGAAGAGGACGTCCCTCCTTGAGACACAAAGATCTACAGGCTCACTGGGTGGGTCCTGGAAACCTTTCCCTGTCAGAGATACTCTAACGGGAACCTAGCACCGCATATGCCAAATTAGAGAGAGAAAATGGGAAGAAAACTAGTCCTAAGGCATGGACTAGTTATCACGGGTCGCTGGTGGGATAAACAATGGGATGCCTGAATAGTAGGACTTCAAAATTCCCAGAGCCTTATGAAAGGCTAAGTGGACCTTCATTCTGGAACTTCCCTCTGGCCTCTGAACTAGTCCTCGGAGGTACTTTTAAGTCAGTGGATACTTAGAGGAGCTGGGGAGGGAAGCTGCAGGGACTGTTTTAACAAAGCTTACTGGGAGCTAAGAGATAGAACTTCCATATAACCCAAACTCCTTCATTTTCAGACCACAAGTGCCCATCCGGCTGCAGGATGAAAGGGCTGATTGACGAGGTCAATCAAGATTTTACCAGCAGAATAAACAAGCTCAAAAACTCACTATTTGATTTTCAAAAGAACAACAAGGATTCTAATTCGCTGACCAGGAATATTATGGAGTATTTGAGAGGGGACTTCGCCAATGCCAACAGTGAGTAGGACATATTTAGTGCTCAGAGTTTCTAGCAAAGACAACAGTGAAAATCCCCAATGATAATGTTTTCTTGCTGCTGCTGTGATTTTATTCCAAAGTACTCGGTGTGGAAACCACTGAAATTTAAGGAGGTGAATGTCATTTCCACAAAGTTAGAGAAGTTAGCTTAGATTTTTTTAACAGTCCATATACTGAAAATAAGGAGAGGCAGACCATTCAAGCAGCCATTCTGCTTGTGGTCTGCAGGCAAGGAGTCTCAGAGGTCAAAGAACTTCTCAAAGACACAAGTTAGACATCAGGTATCAGGTCCAGATTCTGTTGAGCCAATTACATACTTACATACATACATACATACATACATACATACATACATACATACATACATGTGCGTGTGTGTGTGTGTGTGTGTGTGTGTGTGTGTGTGTGTGTGTGTGCGTGTGTGTAATTTGAAATACAGGACCATGCTCAGTCTTCTCTCTAGGACTCACCAGGGCTAGGAAGCACTGTAGTCACTCTGGGCATGGAGAGCAAGTCGGTGGAAGCTCTAGTTCTTGAGGCCTTCTTTGCCTGTTTGCCTCCTTCTGTCTTTACGAAACACTGAACAGTTTAATGTCAATGGTGCAGCCCTAGTTGGTGGGTGGCTGGGCCCTGGTATTGTCCAAAATGTTTAGAAACTATTTCAAAGTTCCAAGTAGAATGAAAATCTCCTCAGCAGAAATAATAGATTCAAGTCCCTTGAGTAAAGTTACAATCAAATAATTGGATGTTATCAAGCTCACTATTTACCAAACCCCAGTTTTAAAACTCCAAAGTATTTTCTTCTGGATGTCTAGATTTCTAGTCATGAGTAACTAATATCCTTGGATGACTTTTGTGTGGAACAATCTAATTAAGCCTGAAACTTTCTCTATTTCAGACTTTGATAACACATATGGCCAAGTGTCAGAAGATCTGAGACGCAGAATTGAGATCCTGAAGCGCAAAGTCGTAGAAAAAGCGCAACAAATTCAAGTTCTGCAGAACAATGTCAGGGCTCAGCTGATAGACATGAAACGCCTGGAGGTAAGTGGGAGGCCCTGGCCCCAACTGCTTCCTGTTTGACTAAGAAGGAAAAGGAAGACACTGGTCTTCTGAGTGTCCACCAAAACCATTATCGACCCAAAAGAGACCCAAAAAAGTGTCTCCACCATAGAGATGAAGACAGAAGTCCAGAGATGTGAAGGAAATTCTTGAAGGGTAAACAGTGTGTTTCAAAAGAACACACTCTGTCCGGCCTGCCCACCACGTGTGGACATCTTGGCTCCAGCACCATAGAGGCTCTTTAGGGAGGGCTTCCATTCACAAGCATTTGCACATATCTCTTTCTCCATCCAAATTCGGAAATGGATCCAAGTAGCTCCCACTGCCCAACTTCCCTGGCCCTACACAGCTTCCAGTGAGAATGCCATGTTAAGTCAAAGAAAAAGGGTGGGACTGAGTTTTCCGATAGCCAAAGGAAGTGAAACCCATGTCCAAAGAGTAACCCAGTTTCCAGGAACCAATAACGTCAATAGACATTATTCGTTTCTCTGTCTTCCCCTCTTTAGGTGGACATCGATATCAAGATCCGCTCTTGCAAAGGGTCCTGCAGCAGGGGTGTGGCCCATGAGATAGATCTACGGGACTATGAAGGTCAGCAGAAGCAGCTTGAACAGGTCATCGCTAAAGACTTGCTTCCTTCAGAAGACAGGCAGTACTTGCCAGCAATAAAAATGGTTCCAGTTCCCGACTTGGTTCCCGGAAATTACAAGAGCCAGCTTCAGGAGGCCCCTCCAGAGTGGAAGGCATTAACAGAAATGCGGCAGATGAGAATGGAGCTGGAGAGGCCCAGGAAGGGTGGGAATCCACGAGGAGATTCGCGCGGGGATTCTCCAGGAGGCTCTGCAACATATGAAACAGGGACAGAGGCAGAAAACCCCAGGAGCCCTGGATCTGGTGGATCTGGGTATTGGCATTCTGGGAGCTCTGGGCCTGGAAGTGATGGGAATCGGAACCCCGGGACCACGGGGTCTGGTGGACATGGGGGTCCCGGAAGCTCTAGACCTGGAGGGTTTAGGCCAACTCCCTCAGGATCTGGGAACTCCAGGCCTAGCAACCCTGACTGGGGTGAGTTTTCAGAGTTCACAGGAAGTAGCAGCCCAGCAATAAGGAAAGAATATCACACAGGCAAAGTGACCACCTCTAAAGGAGATAAAGAGCTCCTGATTGGAAATGAGAAAGTCACCTCTACTGGCACAAGTACCGTACATCGTTCATGCTCTAAAACCATTACCAAGACGGTTACGGGTTCTGATGGTCGCCGAGAAGTGGTCAAGGAAGTGGTCACCTCGGATGATGGCTCTGACTGTGGTGATGCTGTTGAGTTAGGCTTGACCCAGAGTTTTGGGGACAGGTTTGATAGCTTTGTCCAAAGATTCCCCCACCAAGCTTCTTTTTTTGACGATCACTTGGATTCACTCTCATCTGACTACAGAGAGTATGTCAGTAAGACCCACGTTACAGGCCCTGATTCTTCAGACATAGCAGACTCACGTTTCCATGTACCCGACCTTCCTTCCAGTGGTAAAACCTCAACTGTCAGAAAACAAGTCACCTCTAAGACCTTCAAAATGGCAGATGAGGCAGGAAGTGAAACCCACCATGAAGGAGAAACTCGGACCACCAAGAGGGGCCGTGCCAAATTGCGTGCATCCAGAGGTATCCACACTTAGCTTTTGGGAAGCTCCCCCTGAACCCCCCAGATTAAGTTAACCATTCCTGCGACGTGCCCAGGCACGCTGCACTTCCTTCCTAACCTTCTATTGTGCCTTGTTGAAATCATACTTTTTTTTGGTGGGGAGGTCAGTTTTTCATGCTAGACTGGATGTTCCATGGGGGCAGGGACTTTGACATATGTCTATCTCTGTAATTCCCAAATGCCTAACAGTGCAGTCGTTTCTCAATAAATATATTTTTAAAAATGGACAAATTCTTCTGAAACTCAATTCTGAGTCTGTTTAATCAAATTCATTCAAAATGTGTGCTATTGTGACATCCAACTCACTAACCTTAAATTTAGTCTCAGTTGACATTTAGATCAGGTTAAACATTTGTTCTCTTAGTATTGATGGATGGAGGCTTAGCTACCTTTGATGACCATTTGCTATTCATATATGCAAGTAAGATTTCAAATCCCTTTGCAGAAAGTTTGCACTTTGAAGACTTAAGTTCCTTTACCTGCTTAAAATTACATCTCAATGCGGCTGCTTCATTTTCCCACGGGAGGAGGGATGGAAGGGAGGGAGGGAGGGAGGAAGGGAAGGAGGGTGGGAGGGAGGGAAGGAGAAGTTTAAGCAGGCAGGCAGGCAGTATCTGTCTCCTTTAATCTGGGCAATGCTTTTCTTTGCAAAGTTAAATGAGAGTAACTTCTTCCAACCAGCTTAATTTTTTTTTTAGACTGTGATGATGTCCTCCAAACACATCCTTCAGGTGCCCAAAGTGGCATTTTCAGTATCAAGCTTCCTGGATCCAGTAAGATTTTTTCTGTTTATTGCGATCAAGAGACCAGTTTGGGAGGATGGCTTTTGATCCAGCAGAGAATGGATGGATCACTGAATTTTAACCGGACCTGGCAAGACTACAAGAGAGGTTTCGGCAGCCTGAACGACAAGGGGGAAGGGGAATTCTGGCTAGGCAATGACTACCTCCACTTACTCACTCTGAGGGCCTCTGTCCTCAGGATTGAATTAGAGGACTGGGCTGGGAAACAGGCTTATGCAGAGTACCACTTCCGGGTAGGCTCTGAGGCTCAGGGCTATGCTCTGCAGGTCTCCTCCTACCATGGCACGGCTGGAGATGCTCTGATGGAAGGTTCTGTGGAGGAGGGGGCAGAATACACCTCACACAACAACATGCAGTTCAGTACCTTTGACAGGGATGCGGACCAATGGGAAGAGAGCTGTGCGGAGGTCTACGGGGGCGGCTGGTGGTACAACAGCTGTCAGGCTGCCAACCTCAACGGCATTTACTACCCTGGGGGCACCTATGACCCCAGGAACAACAGCCCCTATGAGATAGAGAACGGGGTGGTCTGGATTCCCTTCAGAGGAGCAGATTATTCCCTCAGAACTGTTCGGATGAAAATCAGACCGCTGGTGGAGTAGTAGTTGAAGAAGTAGGGAATGGGGGCTCCGTTTTTTTTGTTTGTTTGTTTGTTTGTTTAACAAAGAAAAAGAAAATAAGGAAGATGGAGTCAAGGATCTTGTCAACTTCTTACAAATTTTCAGGTGCTATTTTATTGTTCTTTGTACTGTAGCTAAATGCAACTGAGATGTTTTACTCCTTTGAAAAATAAAAGTATACATTTTTTTTCTCACCTTTAAATACCTCTATGAGTTTCAAAACTTTTGTAAGGGAATGTCCATTACATCAGGACGAGGGAGTCAGACTGGAGCTCTTCTTGGCCACAACGAAGAGTGCTGATTTAAAAATGCCGGGCAGTGGTAGCGCACGCTTTTAATCCCAGCACTCGGGAGGCAGAGCCAGGCAGATCTCTGTAAGTTCAAGGCCAGCCTGGGCTACCAAGTGAGTTCAGTTCCAGGAAAGGCGCAAAGCTACACAGAGAAACCCTGTCTCGAAAAACCAAAAAAAAAAAAAAAAAAAAAAAAAAAAAAAACAAAAACAAATAAAAACGCTGCTTCTCAGACCCCTCAATCACAGGCCCATTGCAAGTACAGAAGTTAGTTCCCACATTAGATTTGGTGGGTTTTAAGCTGACCTTGTGGGCCCAGCCTAACTAGTCTCCTATGCTTGTCTGCCTCAGCTCTCCACCTTACGTTTTGAGGCAGGGTCT
Source organism: Peromyscus leucopus (assembly GCF_004664715.2). Taxonomy (NCBI): domain Eukaryota; kingdom Metazoa; phylum Chordata; class Mammalia; order Rodentia; family Cricetidae; genus Peromyscus; species Peromyscus leucopus. The sequence continues at coordinate 59,923,443 of NC_051068.1, forward strand.
CTCACTGAACCTGGAGTTTGCCGGTTTCTCTAGACTGGCTACCAGTGAACCCCACAGATCTGATGGATGGCGTTACCTGGCTTTTTGTGTGGTTGTTGGGGAGCTGACATAGATCCTCCTCTTTCACACTGCAAGGTCTTTCCGGACTGAGCCAGGCCCAGGCCCAGGGGTTTTTGTTGTTGTTTGGTTTTTTTGTTTTCCTTCGTTTTCACACTGTGGTTACTAATGATACAGGCAGAGAAAGAGCGTTTAAACTATGGCCAACTCCTCTCCACAGCAGCATCGCTGCCTGGCCCTTCATAAAGCCTTTCTGGTTGCTCTTGGTGTTAAATGCTACTCTTGCTTTCCTAGCACTTGTATAACTTCTAAACTGGAGTTTGTGGGAAGAAGACCACCAGCCCTTTCCCAGCCACCGCCCTGAGACCCACTCCCTATTTGAATGTTTATGGATTTATAAAAAGAACCATTTATAAAAATCACTTCAATTTAGTTTATTATATTCAACTTTCAACTACTATCAACTTTTTTTTCTGATGTGATGATAAATCCTGTGGGGCGTTTACCCACCACCCCCACAGTTCCCCAGAGTTTTCTTGAGTGCAATCAGCAGGAAATATTAGATAGAAGAATTTATTGTGGAGAATATCTCAGAGATAAACAGATAGAAAATAAAGGATAGCTTCGAGAGGGCCTGGAACCTATTCCAACGGGCCCCGACTGTCTCTGGTCCAGGGTTTTTATAGAGACGCGAAGGGGTGGAGCAAAAGACCTCCTCCCCCAGCACTGCCAAGTGCAGACCATCTCAGACACCTGCACTCAGGCCCGTGGTCCTGATCATCCTCTATTTGGACCTGCTGGGTAAAGCCATGAGGAACCCGAGAACGGGATCCCACAAAATCCAAATTCCACTCTCGGTTTATTAACTGTAAGAAAATGACACTTTAACCTTTACCAAGAATAAGTATTGAATTTGAGGATCAAACTGGGTATGAGGTGGGGGGGAAATCATTGTTGAGTCCCTTCTAAACACTCAGCTACTGTTGTTTAGAGCTGAAGGATTATCACTCATCACTTCTTGAGGAGGGGAAACTCCATTAATCTTCTCCCGAGGAGCTGATAGGGAACGGACACACGAAACACCACCGTGTTTGAGGAAGCAAGATATCACTTACCATAGAGGTTAGAGGTCATCCTCTGTGCCCCTTGCCTTATTCCAATCTGAGTGAGAAGGACTACACAGTGCAGCAAGTGAAGCACAGGAAGACAGAGCTGCCCATTCCCATCCGGGAGAGGAAGAGGGACGAAAACTGATGCATTTCAACGTAATTCAAGCCAGCACAGCGCTAAAGCCTATGTTATAGAGGTTACCGACCAGAGGTAACCTTTGCCACAGGGGTAACGTAGCAGAGCTAACTATGCGATGGGGATAACTAGCAGAGTGAAGCTATGTTATGGAGGTAATCTAGCAGAGCTACAGGGGTAACACAACAGAGTCAATGTAGAGGATTTAGGAAGCATGAATAGGCACCTTCAAAGGTAATGCACCCCCACTTCCTGAGCCCCATAAAATGAGACTTAGAATGCTACTGCCACTTCTCCATATGCACACTGAACACATGTCAAATTTGTTCAAACAAGGTGCCGCTGGCTGGTCACTACAGGCCAACAGCCATGATGCATCCTAACGTCATACCAAGTCTGACTAAAGTCCTGTATCAGTCTGACTCACCATAACTATGTTTGCATGCATGATTTGAAGGGAAGATTAGAGCATTTTAAATCCTCAGTGAGGTGGAAGTGAGTGGATACCTATAAGTACAGCAATCAGGAGAATCCATGCAGGTTCAAGGTCAGCCTGGTTTGCACAGCAAGTTCCATGCCACCAGAGGAAAAAAAAATCCTTAATAAATGAAAGACTCAAGAAGCAAAAGTGTTCCAGATCCTTTGTCACTTGATATGGACATGCATAGCTTCCTGCTGAGCATACTGAGAACAACGAATGTATGTTTAAGTCTAAGCATTTGTCTCTGAAGAGACCTCAAACAGAAAGCCCACTAAAACATACATGAGCATGAAGAACACACAATTACCTCAAAGATATATATTACCACCAGAGGCTGCTGATACTAAACACACAGAGGAAGCTAATGAAGCCTCCTCCCCCATCTTCATGAAATACAGTCTCGGAAAAGCCTAGTGTTAAAGGAAGGTAAGACTCAATGTTCTAGAAGCCTAAAAGGCCAAAGTGCCTGCAGGAATGCTGACAGGCCTTCCACAAGGAACACAGCATTTGCTATTGTTGTTGTGAGTAGCTAAGAAGCCCGCTAAAGTGAATGGAATATACAGCTTGATACTCATTCCCCAAATTGACAAGTATAAATTCAATCATGTTGACAATATGCCAATGTGAGCATCCTGTATTTTTAATAATGTACTAAACTCCTTATCAGTTCCTTAGCATACAGTGAAATGGTAGAATGACTGTCTGCCACTGAGCTTTTTTGTTATAAAACCAAAGTTAATGTGATTTAAATGTTCCTTGATCAGACCCATGAGATGGCTCAGTAGGTAAAGGTACTTGCTGCTAAGTCTGATGATCTGAGTTCAGTCTTGGAACAAACGTGGTAGGGAAGAATTGACTCACTCAGGTTGCCTCTGGCTTTCATACATGCACACAGACACACACTAAATACACATAGTGTTTTTTGAAAACTGTTTTTTATACACTGTCTTAGAAACCTGAGCAAGTGAGACAGCTCAGCAGGTAAGGTGCTTGCCACATAAACCTCGTGACCTGAGTTTGATCCCAGAGCCCATGTCTGTAATCCTGGCACTTCTGCTCTGAGATGACAGTTTGTGACAGGGGACTCACTCAAACCCTCCTGGTCCAGCTAGCCTAGAGCACGCAGCATGGCAGAAAAGAGAGAGACCCTGGCTTAGCAAGGAGACCAGGACATGCTCATGCGCTCTCTCTCTCTCTCTCTCTCTCTCTCTCTCTCTCTCTCTCTCTCTCTCACACACACACACACACACACACACACACACACACAGTACAAAAAGTCTTAAAACCCAGAAAAAATATTCCTTAAATAATCCTTTATCTGAGAAAAAATAAGCTGTCATTTAAAAGAAAAAAAAAAACCTACAAAAATGGGGTACTGAGACAATAAATCTAGATTAAAAGGCAGGTAAAACACAAAAGCAAAATGTCATTAACTTTTCAATCTATTAGCATCGTTGGACTCTTAAATATTGCTCCCTTCAGCTCATGGTATCCAAGGCGGAGGAGGAAATCTATGGATTCTCCCCCAGCTGCTTCTCTATGACTTGTAAAAAGACCGCCCTCAACGGCACAGGGCCGTCCCTCTGGGCATGACTTTTTTAGTTCCTTGAAGTCTCGGCCTCTTGCTTTCAGGTACATGGGCAATCCCAGTACTTCAGGCCAAGTAAAAAGCAAAAGCAACAGTCCAGGAGCAGCATGTAGCATCCTTTCCATCATGTGGTAAGTGAAGGACACAGCTAGGGAAAGAGTGTCCTAGGGTGGGATGCTGGGCATCAAGGAGGCTGTGTAGAGAGGCTGCATGCAGCAGTGGGAAGGCAGGGAGACACACTCCACATTGTGTTTGTATGGAAGACCAAACAATGGTCTGCCATATATAATGTGAGATTTCAATGCACATTTGTAGCATAAAAACAATTTCAATCCATCATTTTCAAAAAGGAAAATCTCAACTCTTTGTGGCTGTGTTTCACATTAACTGAACTTCATCTGCTTAGAAACTACCTGTCAATTTGAAAATAAATCTACTTCTTCCTTATTATCTCCAAACAAGGAGGCAGACAAATAGCCAGCCAGCCAGCCATACGTGACGCGCGCGCGCACGCACACACACACACACACAACACACACACACACACACACACACACACACACGGGGTGGGGGTGGGGAGACATACACACACAAAGCAATAGAAAACAAAATACAAAATCAAGTTTTGATGGCCTCATTTGCTCTAAGTGGCTTAAAGAATAAATAGCAGGATAAACAGATCACTGTCTTCAAGTCTTTCTGAAGTGACAAGTGATGAAATCAAAAGCAAAAGCCACACTCCCACCAAAGCCAGGTAACCCCATTCCCTGAACCCCCCCCCCCCTCCCCCGCTATCTAGATCAGGTCGGACGGTAAGCAAGTCTATGAGGGAGTTCTCTTTATTACATTACTTGATGTGAGAAGACCGAACCCACAGTGGGTGGCACCATTCCCCAGATTTGGGTCCTGGGCTGTCTCAAAAAGGAGAGAGTGAGCTAAGTACTAGAAGCATGCATGCCTTCACTTTTCTCTGCTCTTGACTGTGGCTGTGATGTGACTGTTTTTGAGTTCCTGCCCACCTTGGCCTCCCAGTGGGGATGGACTATAACCAGGAACTGTGGGCACTCCATAAGCTGCTTTTTGTCAGGATGTTTTATTGTTTTATCATAACAACAGAAAGACACTAGGACACTTAGCATTTACTGAAACAGTTTGGAATTATAAAAGTTTATTTAATAGCTATGGTAATAATACAAGCTCTCTGTAGGTGACAGACTTTATACAAAGGCAATTTCTGAGATATACTGATTGATTCACTTATTTATGCATTTGCTAACTCACCGATGGTTGGAGATTTGTGTGTTTGTTTTTTGAGAGAAAGTCTTTTTAAGTAGCTCTGGATGTCCTGAAACTCACTATGTAGGCCAGGCTGGCCTTGAACTCACAGATGCACCTTTGTCTGCTTCCAGAGTTGCCGGGACTAAAGGCAAGGGATACCACACCCAACTTGATGGATTTTTTTTTTTTTAGCTGAGTGTTTTATAAATCTCAAGTATAGGGAAATACCCATAATTAATTGAAGGTGAGAGCAAGAAGGGCCTTAAGTATCACAGAGGGGAGTGTTATGATGAGAAATTTGTACCTGGAAAGGAGAGTTGATCTAATTCTTAAATGAAAACTGGCCACTGTCTTTCACTTCATGTGGTAAAGGCAAGTCAATTTAAAAGAACTGCCAGATTTCCAGTATAATGGCTGAGCAGAGGTCGAACTGTCCATCAGCTCATTGCTGAAGGTGGGTGACGGTGATTGCAACAGAGTCCTCTGAAAAATATTTGCTAAGCTCACCTCTGACTCAGCCATGGAGGTCCCTGACCCCAAGGTTGCACACCTACACAAGTGGTTGCAAAACTGTGCTAAGCGTCTCCTTTGGAGAGATCCAGCACACGCAGCAAACAGTCACTGGGTATGGGTGAAGGACGCAGGGGTACTCATTAAACTGTTCCTGAAATTGCTCTTATGTCTGAGCCTTCCAAAACAAAATGTTAAGACAAGAAATAAATATAATCCAGACAACAAACAGTAACATGCTACCCTTTGATCACATTTGCCTGAGAACAGACAAAGTGTGATGGTTTTAGTTCTATAAATAACTAATGGGTACACTTCAGAGGAATTTAAAGTCCAACTGAGAGAATCACATGAGCCTGACAGGTAAAGTGATTTTTACCTGATTTTGGCCTTTGGAAATGTGTTAAGCCCAAGTGTCCTCTTAAACATAGGCAGTTGGTCACCTATGAAGTCATGGCAACTTCAAGGATGACTATGTGCTCAACAGTGCTCTGTGGTCACCATCTGCATCAGAATAGCACTAGGTCAGAAGGATGAAGAGTCTCTCACAAATATAAACATATCAGTAATTCCAAAATCCAGCCTGTGGTCAGAAACTGTTGAGGGTGTTTATTGAAAAGCAGAGGATTCTTATAGCAAATAAAGGTTAATGTTTGGATCTCTGTTTTTAAGAAGCCTACAGATTGAGCTGGGCCTGATGGCACAGGCCTTTAATCTCAACACTACTTCTAGATAGATTTGCATGTGACAGATTTTGCAAGAGGCACCCACTTTTGCTATTTGCCCACTGAAAACAGACCATCAGATCAGGTCTCTGTTTCCGTGGTTCCACTCTGGCTTTACTTTAGGCTCCAGGGACTAATTCTGCCCTCTGTGTTTGCTTAAGGGATAGAGCAAAGGTCTGAGGATCATGCTTTTCCACCTCCCTTAACTCACTGAACTTTTGTACTTTCAAAATTTTACTTCCAAGTATTCTACATTTTGACTCTGTGTGTGTGTGTGTGTGTGTGTGTTTGAGCCTTTGTTAGAAAAACAGCCTACACACACACACTCATATATGTGTTTATATATATATATATATATATATATATATGATAGATATATATATATATGGAGAGAGAGAGAGAGAGAGAGAGAGAGAGAGAGAGAGAGAGAGAGAGATCCAAGGCCTTGGTAATTCTTGGAGTTTATTCATTCACTGTTTATAAAATCACAATCTGTTCATGCTGGAATCAGAAGTTGAAGAGAAGCTTCTCAGGGAAGCAAAGCCAATAGCCCAAAGGCTGGCATTCTCTGCTGAAATGTGAGCCATTTCCCAAGGCTTTCAGAAAGTTCAGAGAGTGAACTGGGGGTTTTCAAAATCAACAGCCACTTTTCAGATGATGTTGGAGGTAACACACTGCTGGGCTTGGCCAGTGAGATGGACACAGGAGTGCAGATAGTTCCCAAGACCATCTTAACTTCGGTGTTTGGACATTTTCTTTTTTTCAGGAGTGGAATTGTTGAGTCACCAAATCAATTCTATTTTTTATCTTTTGAGGAAATCTTGTTTTGTACGGCGGACTCTTTATTGTATATTCTCACTAACAACACGATGATAGTAGGCATGGGGCAGGAGGGAGAAGGGGGAAATTTTGATGTAAGAAGTCACAGTAATGAATAAGTTCTAGAGCTTCCATGCAGACAGAAGTGCAGTGTTGTGCACTTAAAAATGATCTCATGTCAAGTGTCGGTACTTTAAGACAATGAAACAAAACAAAAAGACAGTAGGAAAGTTTAGGAGGTTGTGGATGTGATAATGCCATGTGGGTGAGGGGCATGCATGTGCATGCATGTGAGCATGTATGCAGTGTAGAGATCTGGTTTTATTGTGACTGTGTACAAATTTATGTAGGCAGGGTTTTGTTTTGTGTATGCAAGTAAAATGTAGGTATGTAATGAAAGGGGCAGGATGCAGTAATGGGAGATATTAACAGTCAGTTTTGTCTCCAAGTGTGGGATTTGGGTTCATGGAATTCAGACATTGATAGTAAAGAGCTAACTTTAAGCAGGCAGGTAAGTTGGGCAGAATTGTCTGTCTTTTGGGAAATGTAGAAGATACCAGAGTGGCAGGTGTGGTATAGACTATAGTGGATAGACTCCATGGCAACAAGGCCAGGTAAAAATAAAGCAAAGGGACAGGGCCCCAAGAGAGATTTCTGAGCAGTGGATTAATCTTTGCTTAAGTAAGTGGCAACTGAGAAGATGGGATTCAGGACCCAAGTCCGTCCAAATAGGCAGCAACGACAGCGCAGGGAAGCACTGAGCTGAGACTCACTGAAGAACTGTGGTGATGGGTGCTCATGGGGAGAGGTAGAAAGGTTAGAAAAGTCTACCTCCACAGCAGTTCCAGTGTAACCAGCTACAAAAATAACAGTCCGAGGATGGTGGACCACCTGGGCTTCTTCCTCCACCATTTCCCTAAGACACACTATGAGGACTTCATCTAACTGCTTGCTTGGACTCTGGCCTGAGGTCCTCTTGAGAGGCAGAACAGCTGTTTTCCCATGGAACGGTATGGCATTTGACTCTTCACATGTTCAATGCCAGCTCAGTAGACATCTGAGATTGTGTAAATACTTTCCTGCCCTACAAATTCAAATCCTGACAGCATGGGCCACAAAATAAGAAAACATTAATTTAGGACAACAGGGACTGGTTTACATAATAAACCTGTTAGAAAGATTTTTTTTTTTGCAAGATACCTTATATGAATAAACAGGATTTTTGAAACCAGACTTATAAACACTGGCATTCTTTTGTGTAATGCTTTTCTCCAATGGGGATGGACTGTGCTTAGCCTGAAAAGCGTCACAGTCAGCTGGAGTCAACTGACTCTATTACCATCCTTTTCCTTAGTTCTCTGCAGGAAAGGTAAATGAAGGATCTAAAGGAGGGCTGGAGAGATGCTCAGAAGAGAAGATCTGACTCCAGATCTGACATGCAGAGGCTCACAGCCACTGTAACCCCAGCTCTGGGAGAATCTGACCCCTCTGGCTTCTGCAGGCCCCTGCACTTGTGATGTGCATATTCACACCCATTCACGTAACTACAAACAATAAAAACAAAACTTTAAGATAAAAAGAACACAAAAGAAATCCATGTGCTGTTTTCAATGTCTTTATCCTACACCTTTCCCCAAAAGACACAATCAACCACTGTTTTGAGTTTTAGTGGATATAATGTATCAAAGAAAATACCAACAACATAACATAAAAAAATGTCACATGGAAGAATAAAAGTCTGCATTTGGGGGACTATTGCTGTGGGAAGAAGGGCCTGATCTTCATAGACATCTTCCTCATTGAGTACCATGATCCCTTCCAGTTCATCCACACCACACCATCATCTGTGCCATGCTTGGACATGTCCCAGCTGTAAAGACCACCCCAGTAGTATCTGCCATTTGGATTGGCTGCATGGCATCTGTTATACCACCATCCACCACCATCTTCTCTTGAGCACTGCTTTTTTGGATCTGTAGTTAACCTGAAAGGAAATGTGTTTGAGTTAGCATACATACACATATCACTGTCAATTCAGTTCTTTGGCAAGAACCTACCTGAAAGTACTGTGCTCAGTTGTATATAGTACTCTTTCCCTTAAGTTCTGTAGGTAAAGCTCAAATACAGCAAAGGCCTTCTCTGCCCCACAGCAAGAAAGGGAAACAGCTGGGCCTCTCTGGTCTAATTTTGAAAAAGTTTATCTGATGCTGTAGTATGAGAGACCCTGAGATACGAACTGATAGTTTCAATAGATGCATCAGTGAATAAAAACACAGATGTTTCTATAGATACACAAAAACTCAAAGAGTTTACTCTAGTTGCTGGTTTATCTTTGAGTAGTTGTCTGGCTTTGAGCAAATTTATATCTCCAAATTTCATCTAAAAGATGAAATTGATGATGTCTGCCTCAGAGTTGGGATGCTTTCAGTCAATACATTCAGAATTCAGGAGAGGGGCTTCTTGATAAATTTCAAGTGTCCAAGTATGGGCAGTTGTTTATAATGTTAGGTACATTCATGATGCTGGGTAATGATATTAGTGGGGACTTGAAGGAAAAGGAGCCAAGACTGCGGTGCTTACCAGCCATCATTGTCCCTGTCGTACGTGCTGAAGAACATGCCATTATGGATAGTCATGGTCCTGTTTTCCCCCACCAGCTGAGAGGCTCCATCCATGAGGGCATTACCAGCTGTCCCTTTGTACTTGTCCACGGAGACTTGGTACTTGTTAGCCTCATTCTGCACTGTGAACCCTCCGTACTGTGCCTTCACTTTGTCTCCTTTCCAGTCCTCCATTTCGATCAGAAGTTCCGTGGGTCCTATCCTGGTAAGCTGGCTAATCTTATCGTTCCCAAGCCAATATTCACCTAGAGAAAACAAATACAAAATATCAGAAAAAAAAATGAAGCCTCTGGGAAACCAAGAACTGCTCTTCCTCCATATCTTTAGCTCCTATATTTAATTTTTTAATCTTTATTTATTGTGTGTGTATATGTTTATGTGTGTAGTTAAATTCCTATTAGCATCCTAAAAATCTAAAAATAGACCCCTCTCCTTGATGTTCTTAATAGGAAAAAAAAAACCTCATTAAACTAGAAGAATTTTATTTTGCACTTGAAATCTTTACCTGGCAAGCCACAGTACTTCTTCCCATCTTCGTTGGTTGCAATATTTCCAAATCCTTTTTTGTATGGGTCCCATTGCCTGCCAAAGTCGACACTGCCATCCTGACGGTTCTGTATGAGTGTCCATCCTTTAGTTGACAGAAATAAAATTAGCCTAAGGTAACCATTAATGGCATCACTCTGGAAAGAAAATCTGAACCCACTGCCCATTTGTTTATTTTATACTTGCTTATGTTTGGTTCTCCAAGTAGATATAATAAGGAAATAAGCATGAGAGGCAAACTCTTCAAATATTTGGAAATGTCAAGTGCCGCATGTCATCGTAATGCATGCATCAAGGATCTTTTAAATCTTTTCAAATACCAGATTGAATTTCAAATCAAGTGGCCAGGTGCATTGGAGCAGAGCCTTGTTTCTCAGCATCCGGGATACTTACAGAACGAGAAGTCAGCCACTGACTAGTGCTTACCTCCATTTTCTGTTTCCATGTCACAGTAGACTCTGTATGGCTTGATGGAGGTGTCAGGCTGAATGAGATACATTTCAGATGTCTCACCTCCTTTCCTAATGATCTCCTCACATTCTGCAAGAATGCAATGCTGGGTTACGTTCAGGGACAGCAACACAGTCTTCAGCCACTCATTCCTGAATAACACTGACTACACTGCATACAAAGGACCACTTTGTCACAAACATTTGAGGATAGTGTTCTATGGGCTGGACCTTCTTCTCACTGGCAATCAAAACCAAGTCAAGTGAATTATAGAGCTCTCTTTATCTCCCATCCCTACAAATAGAGCACACAGGGTTAGGAAACTCACCATCTTTCCATGGTCCTGTCATCTGTGTATGTCACATGCATGCACAAATTAGAGAGCCCTGGAATCTCCACTTTCATTATAGTGGAAGCTACTCAGTAGAACTGGGCAGAGTCATCTGCCAAGGCAGAATACAAAAGCCCAGGATACAACCACAATGTGCTAGACTATCATTATATTCTGTTAGGGGAAACCTACTGTGTTCACTTTTTAGTCCCTATGATTAGAGAGTGTTAGATCTTCTGGAATTTGATGGGATTTATTTACTGACTCATTACCTTTGCCAGAAACCACAGGAATATTGCAGCTGACAGTGCATGGGGTGCGACAGTATTCCATCTGAGCCGAGATGTCAGATTCTAACTTTTGTATTTTGCTTCTCAGGTTCTCCAGGATTGAGCGGAGCACACGAAGATTAAGGGGAATATTATCATTTACGGTCTCGTCAATATATAACCTGTGGTCTTCCAGAATGGAGGAATACTCGTTTATGACATTTTCATTATCTGGAAAAACAAAATGATGTCGGAATGGTCAGCATTTTTGCCTGTAAAAGTATATCTAACTATGTAAAGATGATTTTGATTTTTCAAGGGAATAAAGAAATAGACTTTGAGGCATCATCCAACAATCAGGACTGCTGAACTTAAGAGGCATTATTTATTTTATGACATGTACAAATTGGCATACGACCCCACTGCTACTCCCCTGATTTGCCCTGGGTACAAGCTAAAGATCATATATGGTAACAAATACAAGTTATATCTTCTTTGGTGAGCAGTGTGTGAAGGCTCCACCTCAATATGTAACATTATAGAGAAGAAGCACTTGGCACTTACACACTGCAGAGCCTTGGGATTCGCAAGGATATTTCAGGATTCTTTTGATTCCTAAATGTTTACACTTGGGTGAGCTCCTCTGAAAAGCCTGTGCCATGCTGACACCCCAGGTGATTCCTACCCACCAGGTCCATAGCCCTCAAGGCTGACATGCCAGATGTCACTACTCGAAGGTTAGTTTACGTCACACTGACCGTTCTCATATTCAACACCTCAAGTGTTAAACTTTACAAACACTTAAGTTTTTATTCTATGCATATCATCTCCAGAGTCACAAGACAAATGTCTAACCAACTGAAAATAAGAAACCATTATGACATTTCTCAAAGAAAGTCATTGTAGTGAAAGCAGCACGAAGACTAATAACTTGAGGAGTGCTTGTCTGGCAAACTGCAGCTGAAAGTACCTGAGGGTGGACCCAGGGTAAGCAGGGACAGACAGAAATCAGCACACACACTGATTGACCTCGGATGTTTAACTGCACAGGACTGTATCTCCACAATTAATGGTTTCAATGTTCTAAATGAGTTGGGTAGAAACCCCCAGCATGGCTACCTTTAACTTGTGCCTGCTTCTTTTTCCACATCTCTTTTAGCAGAGTCAGGTACTGGAAGGTGGTGGAGGAGGTCTCAGAAACGGACTGTATGTTGTTGTTTAACTCAGCAACACTCGTCTTGATTGGCCTTTCCTGGCTTATCAAAGTCTGTTGCAATTGACACCCTGTAGGGCACAACACTCCCTGTAAATGAGGAAAATAGCTGGCATTAGAGTCGTAGGTATTTGTTTAAAATGTGTGTTAGTGAAACCTTAGTGATCTCATGAGTCCGTTAAAAAACTTGATATTTCATTTTCTTTATTGGAAAACCAGAAACCTTAGAATTGTCAGCACACTCTTATAAAGAAAAGAAACAGTCCTTACCACAGGGAAAAAAATGTAATCAGGCTATGAAAATTTTACCCAGCCCAAAAGAGAAAGTAGGCAAAATACAAAAGAAGAGACATTGTCCAAAACACCCTAGTCTGTTATCTTGTGTCCAGATCCAAGAGTCCAGTGAAGGAAAGGTGAATTAAAAAAAAAAAAAAAAAAAAAAAAAAAAAAAAAAAAAAAAAAAGGACTCAATCAATTTTATACTTTGAATTTTAATTCTTAAATAAGCAAAATAGCAATGATAGAGATGTTGACCCATGAAATATTAAGATTTCTTGGCACAGGAGACCCACCCTGAAAACAAACAAACAAACAAAAACCGACAAATGCCCCTACCAGGTCTGGGTCAGCATGAAGACAGCCTCCTGCATCAGGGGCTTTTCTTTCCACTTTCTTCTGGCTGGCATCCACTTTGGCTGGACGGGCTCGATAACCACCTCCGCTGATAGGAGGGGGGGCAGGCCTCAGGCTAGGAGCCGCTTCCTTTCTCCTGTCAATAGGTCGATGGCCACGGGCATCCACGCCACCCTACAGGAACCGGGCAGGGAGACGATGCCAAGTTAGAGAAGCTGTGAGAGGTGACTCTTCCGAGGTGGCACAAGCCTGGTGATTTGCTACAGGTCTCTCGGCTGGCTGGCTCAGATTCGTTGTGTCTCTTCAGGTGGAAGGGGGATCCAACAACACACAAAGCTACTGCATAATCTAAGACAGTTTTATAAGGGGGAGGGTTGGCTGGGGCTAAGACAAGCCCACCCTAGATTGTGAAATCTAAACTTTGGAACACACAGAACTGTCAGGAGTCTAGATGATCAAAAAGAATGAATAGTATCAATCCACTTGGGTTAGTAAATTTCTACAACGGTTATTAATTATTAATCAATTCCCCAACTTTCAATGTCTATAAAGTGATGATCAGGTTGAGTCTGATATGATCATATTTGGGACAAGATGATCTGTTTAAAGAAAACTTACTAGTAATAAGACAATAATGACTCTAACATGTTACAGAGAATTAAGACAGTGTGGGATAAGGTGCTGCTTGGGTTCAAGTGTTGACCCTGCACCTTGGGCAAGTTACTCTACTCATGACTCAGTTTTCTCATTTATAAAATAAGGACAACCACTGCTTGCATCTGATTTATAAGATTATTAGGAAGATAAAAATCTGTTTACCTGTGACACCCTCAGAATTATACTTGGCTCCTCCTAAGTTTTCATTATTGTTTTCATTGTATCCATACTTCAAAGATACTTCTGACTTCACTGTTACTCCTCTGCTAGGCTCAGTTTCCAACATTATTTGCTAAGCTGTTCTCTTGAAACTCCCTACATAATTTCTTTATCAAACATGATGTTATTACCATACTTAAAGTAATTTTCAGACTTTATAGACTGCATTAAAGATGATTTGCTAACTTAAGACTCTTTAAGAAGATCCTCGAGTGGAAGAGATGCAATCAGATAGGAAGGTTTTGACTTGGATGAAATATGCTTATCGCTTTCAATCGCCAGTAGTCTGACTCTGAAGGCTGTATTTGCAGATGAAAAAAACCACAAAAGCTGGAGCAATAGCCAGTTATGTGCATCTAAGCCACCACATGAGCAGCTGCACCTGAAAATTTGCTGCTCTTTGTTCATTAAATAATTATATTATTTTACACTTAGTGGGGTGGTGCAAGGATTGTAACCCTGATAGACTGGCTGCAGATTTACTGGCTTAGTTACTGACTAAATCTCTCTGTCTCTGTCTGTCTCTCTGTCTCTGTCTGTCTGTCTGTCTCTCTCTGTGTATACAATGCTATGTATTTTTAATGGGTGAGCACTCGGGATGATATACATATTTCATATTAAAGACCTGGTCCTAATCAGAGCTTGTCTGCTCTAACACAAATTTAATGAATGTGTTTTTGTTCACTGCAAATACAATTATGAAAAAGAAAACTACTGGCTTGTTTGCTTGATTTAGAATGTTGTACACAGGTGACATTGATGGTCTGGCTTCACTAGGGAAAATAAATGACAAATACTGAAAGAACCAATGGGGACACAGGTTAGGAAAGAGCGCTTACAGAAATAATTGAAACCAGGAAACCCACATTGGAAACCCACTAATTAACCTAAAGGATTAATTAGTAAGAATCTGAAAGCACTTTTGAAGTAATTTCTGAAAATGTACACAAATACATCCTTTACACTTTTCTTACTTAACCCAGACAAATTTCTTTTTATTTGTATGATCAAATAATCTGAATGCTTACGTGCCCTTTACTCCAAATCATCCACAGTGAATCAGCTCTTTGCAATATTAATGTGTATTCTGAGAGTAAATTTCATCACAATACATTTAGTAATAAAATTTAAACTATTTTCTTAAATACACTTCTAATATTTATGACATCAAAGTAATACTAATAATAAGTTGGTGAAACTACTTGGGCTGGGCATGGTGGCTCAAATCTGTAATGCAGTTAAGAAGCTGAGTAAAGCTGTGTAGCACATGTCTTTAATCTCAATGCTAGGGAGTAAGAGGCAGGCAGATCACTATGAGTTCATTAGATGCAAGCCTGGTCTTACATAGAGAGTTTCAGGACAGCCAGAGCTACATAGTGAGACCCTGTCTCAAACAAACAAACAAAAAAAAACAAACAACAAACAATCTGAAGCAGGAATACTGCCACAAGCTTGAGCCCCACCTGAGATACAAAGTGAAAGTCTGTTTCAATAAATAAATAAATAAATAACATGAGGAAGAACACTTTTACAAGTAAGCAAGTTATGGTATATATTAATAATGGCAACAAATATTACTTCTGTTATAATTTCTAATCTGAAAAATACTCTAAAATTTCATTTTCTGATTTTAAAATTATAATTCTTACCAATTCAATAATCTTGGGAGTTATCTATTATCTTACTCACTAAAGAGCAAACAACCTTACCAATTTTTTTCTTTCAAAAGACTAATCTTTTACTATCATAGCACCCATAAATTTAAAAAATTGTCATTTATAATTATAATAATGTAGTGCAAGCACTAAGTGAAAGTTCATCGAATTAGAACAAGACAGAAAAACACATCTTACATAAATGAAGCCACCTTCACCTTGGAAAAATAAATGTGCTTAAACCAGAAAATAATATATGACTTTACTTTCATAGACACAATCCTACGAAATATGCTAAAAGTCAGAGAGGTCCCTGAAATTAACAGTTCAGTTTTGTAAGTACAACCCAGTTTACCTTAATTTAAATAACTATTCACTCAAAATTATGATTCCATTATTTTATATTAATAATATTAGTAGCAATATAATATCTGTAAAAAAAAAAAAAAAATCACCGGGGGTGGTGGTTCAGGTTCATCGTAGTCATCATCAGCCGCTTGAGTTTGAACTGAGAAAAGACAGAGCAGCAGCAGCCATAGATACTTCATGGTTTTGGATTTTTGGAAATTCCAAGCAGTCGCCCTTTGCCTGCAGACTCAGCTGAGAGACTGCCCATCTTATATATAATGGGTCCTCTCACAGGCATGACTTCAGAAATGGTTACCTCCCATTAGTTAATATTTGACATTTGGGGTCACTTGTTGGCTGAACTGCTTTATCATTTGAGCAACATCTTCCCAGCAAGCCTTGTTTACCTGTCAGATAACTCACCTTCTCTGCCGGCCTAATGTGGACACATGGAGGCTCTTCAAGTCACTGGATCAGAGGGAGCGATAGGAACTAAGGACATTCTGAACAGAGTCTCATGCCAGAGGGCCCGTAAATTGTGGGGAATGGTACAGGAGTTCATAAAGGATGTGCAAGGGAAAAAATGTTTAATTCAGACGAAACTGTTTGGCCTACTCAGGAAGGGGCTCAGGAAAACCTCAGTAAAGAGATGCATGCATGCTCACGTGTTGCGGCAGTTGTATAATCAACTTTGAAAGAGGCCATCGAATTCAAGAGTTAGTATATCATCACGCGTCTATTCTTTTTTCTAGACGTTAATTAGAATTATAAAATAACCATTTCTCTATGCTGTAATAGACAAACATCAGAGAAAAATAAAAAGTCCTAGCTTCCCTTTTATTTCTGCCCTGATTGGCTTTTATATTTTGCATTTTTATGCTTAATTTTTTTTGTCTTTCAAGACAGGGTTCTCTGTGTAGCTTTGCGCCTTTCCTGGAACTCACTCTATAGCCCAGGCTGGCCTCAAACTCACAGAGATCCTCCTGCCTCTGCCTCCCGAGTGCTGGGACTAAAGGCGTGCACCACCCACCTGGCTTTTTATGGTTAAATTTTTCAATCACTTCTAAACACTATTATGATACCAGTGGATTATAGATTCCCATATTAAGATTATAATTATAGTAATGGAACACACAGTTAACATTTCTTTATCATTATACTATATATCTTATTTTGTCTTATATACATGAGAGGATATCATTTTAACATATGTGAAGTCTTCCTATGTCTCTTTTAGTTAGTATGACCATACAGTAAATGCGGACTGTTTTCTTTTGTCATTTCTCATAAGCCACCACTTTTGTGCTACCTGCTCATTTGTTTGCAGTAGTAAGAATCCAGAACTATTCCACCCACCTAACTCAAACGACATCCAAAGTCAACAAGCCATGTTCCGGCAAGTGCATTGCTCAAAAGCATTTCTGGTTTTGTATGAAAAGTGAAACATTCTCATAAATTTTGCAAAATATTTTGATAAGAAAGATAGCAAATGATCTGAGTTTGGATCAATCAGAGTGTTTGAAACAATGTGTGTGAAACAGAGACATGGAATTTCTTTTGATAGTACAGTATATCAGATTCTTTTAAGTTAGACTGTAAAAACAAAGTCTGAGTGTAGATACAGGAAAACACTGATTTCTTTCCTGGTCCTTGCTTCCTTTATCAGGGTAAGCATACTTTGAGAGTCTTTTGATTTCATTTTTTTTTCTTAGAAAAATAAACAATCTGACAGAAAAATCAAGTTTGTATATGTGCACTAAAATCAAATGTACATGAGAACGTACCTTCAAAATATAATTGATAAGAAACACATCTTAAGGATCTGGACAGGATTTCATGACTGTAGCACTTATATTTTTGCTGATTTGAAAAGAACTATCTTGAAGAAGATTAATCATGTTTTGAGATGTATGGTATGACTATATTTCCAATCTCCGACAGGTTAGATAGTGCTAATCATTGCATAAGTCTGTGTTTTTCAGTATCTCTACATATATGTGAGGCAGATCTTGTTCAACATGAAAGTGAAAGTTCCTTCAACTGCCTCGGCCTCTTCATGCTGCTTTGACTGACACTCTGAGATTTAACAGTCATTCTCCACACAGTGCCTGCGAGTCTTCAAAAGGACAGGCAGTGTGCTAGGGCTGGGGATACACGGAGGAGCAAGGTAGAAACAGAGGGCATTCAAACCATTAATCACAGAATAAACACATGAACTGGACTTTACGGATACATGCCTAGCCAGTGTTCATTTGTCTTTTTTTTTTTTTTTTTTTTTTGTTTTTTTTTGAGACAGGGTTTCTCTGTGTAGTTTTGGTGCCTGTCCTGTTTCTCACTCTGTAGACCAGGCTGTCCTCGAACTCACAGAGATCCACCTGGCTCTGCCTCTCAGTGCTGGGATTAAAGGCGTGTGCCACCACTGCCCGGCTCATCCGGCTCATCCAATTTTATTCTTAAAAGCAAATGATGAATTTGAAGCTCAGCGGTCAAGTCAGCTACCTACAGGCAAAGAGGTGGCAAGAACTGGTCCCAGGCTTGACCAAGTTTGTCTGACTCAACAGGCCCTGTTTTGTGTCCACTGAACCGCACTGCCCAATGGAAGGCATGTGCAGACTATAGAGTTTGCTTGTACCTTATGTTTGTTGTTGTTGCTGTTTGGGGCCAGCTCATCTATTAGGATGTCTCTGATTGGCTTGCTGTTTGGGACCAGCTCATCTATGGTTATTACAGTGTCTCTGATTGGCTTGCTGTTTGGGGCCAGTTCATCTATGGTTATTACAGTGTCTCTGATTGGCTTGCTGTTTGGGGCCAGCTCATCTATGATTACAGTGCCTCCGATTGGCTTACTCATTCTTACCTCTTACTTTCATTCATCTTTTTCAGCCTGGTATATAGCATGGGCATGGATGTTCATGGCCATGTGGCAGATTTAGGTGATACCTTTTGACTTTTTTTCCCTCTAGAGTTATAGACCGTAAAAAGCACCCCGAGTTGTCTAATAGTCCCAATCAGATGATTCCATTTTAATGAGAAGAAACATACTGAAATACTTAAGTATTTTTGCACTCTGCTGCCATTGGTGGAAAAGAAAGGGAGTTCTGTTTGCTAAGCCAATAATGCTGTGTTTTTCATATTAGTTGGTCTTGTTATGTAGGTCAAGGGCAGTCGATCAATGACAGAGAAAACATGACCCTTCCTGCCCAGCTGCTTCCTGGCACCAAAGACAAAGACTTGTGAACCCCAGTTATCAAGACACTCTTCTTGTGACTTTTTCAGTCCATGCACGGCCCAGCCTACACAACACAAGGCCGTCTGGGCTAAGTAGCAATCTTTGAGTTCCTCCTTTGCAGGTGGGTAGCTCAATGAGCAATAGACACAAGGGTCCTGAGTTTATGGGGAAAGACAAGAAATAGAAATCAGCTACAGAAACCTGTGCTGAACCCTACAGAATCATAGGAGGCTTTTGCACAGTACCAACCATCAAAGGGAAAATGAACTTTAAAATGAAAAGGGTTTTTGAACTTGCAACGGGCAGGCGGTGGGGGAGGGGAATGCTGAGTAGCAATGACTACTTGTATCACACATCTTACACCTGAGGTATTTCATATCTATCACTTGAGTGAGTTTATACATGTATGCATGAATGAATAGATAGGTAAGACATATCAGTGACCCTGCCTGTCTACACAGGCATATTATTGGAAATGTTACAATTAGTCTTTTAGCATGTTCTCCTTGGCTACAACTTAAGAACTGTAACATGAATCTTAAAAGGTCTTATTAATTAAAAAAAAAAAAAAACAAAAACGGAGGCAGATATTGGGGTTAATGCTGAAAGACCAGAGAAATAGAACAAGCCACAGCCAACCTCACCTTGTCGACTCCTCACCTGATCCTGTTTCCTCAGACCAAAAGCCTCTGAGTCCTCACCCGGGAGGGATCTCAGCTGAACCACTTAAAAGCCTCTAGTTCCTGGTCCTCACACCTTATATGCCTTTCTGCTTCCTGCCATCACTTCCTGGGATTAAAGGAATGTGTCCTTCCCAAGCAAAGACATGAGATCTCAAGTGCTAGGATTAAAGGTGTGTCCCACCACACCTGGCTCTGTTCCCAGTGTGGCCTTGAACTCACAGCGATCCAGACGAATCTCTGCCTCCCAAGTGATAGGATTAAAGGCATGTGTGCCACCACTGTCTGGACTCTATGTCTAATATAGTGGCTGTTCTGTTCTCTGATCCCCTGGAAAGCTTTATTAGGGTGCACAGTATATCAACCACAAATAACTGTCCAGTGGAAACTAGCCCTGGAACGTTGGAGGCCAAAATGAACTTCTGGCACAAACATCAGAACAGTGTGGCTAGGATACCTGCAGTTGACCTGTCATCCTCAGTAGGACAGAGCATGTGGCAGGGATGAAGAGTAGGAGGCCACTGTCTATGTGGACAGCTCCCTTTGTGGATCTAGTACTGTCAGCTACCCTTGAGTGTGTAGCTCACAAGGAACCCAAGGAGCTGGGACAAGGGGACATTTTCTTTTCTGACTAGCTACAGATCACAGAAGCAACGGCAAGAACAAGACGCTCCTCCGCTTCTGTCGTCTAGAGATTGAAAACACAAAAGTTTAGTGATCATCTTTGGAGTTCAAGAGTCGGACTACAGTGGTCCTGCCAGTACGATGATACCACAGGTGCCTAAGTTAAGAATGGGCGTGCTAGCCTTACCCCCATGCTGGCCCGGACAGTCCCTTAAGCAATTTGAAATCTTCAAAGGAAGTAAGTAGAAAATCAGGTCCATTGACTTGATTTCACATTCCTGGCGGCACTGTAGAGAGGAGACTCAGCTACCGCAGTTCAAGAGTGATAACGTTTCTCTGCTTAATCACTTGATTCTTCAGTTAAATCTGTTAGGCCCTCAGGTCCTTCCAGTGGTGCCTGGTCCCACTTTATCTCACCTATCATTGATCAACAGCAAAGAGTACACTATTTGAAGGAAAATAAAAAGATTTTTATTGTTGAGTGAAAACAACTCAGTTAACGAAGAAAGGCTTCCTTAAAGTCTGCATGACTGTTTTCACACATACAAATGGAGCATTCATACATATATTCATAAATCATTTGTCATGTTTTCTTAAAGGGGAAAAAAAATCCTCTGTGCCCTTGTGAAGAGCCATAGTGACATCTACTGTCCACATAAGGCAGTTCAAGATGTTAGGCAGTTCAGGGATTCTCTTTTCCTTCCTTCTTTCTTTTGTTCTTTCACAAGTGGTCCTGTGTTTTGCTTTTCTGTTTTGTTTACTCTGTGTAGTCCTGGCTGCCCTGGGACTCAGGCTGGCCTCAAACTCAGAGATCTGCCTGCCTCAGCCTCCCATGTGCTGGGATTAAAGGCATGTGCCTCTACCGCTAGGGTCTTTTCACAGTTTCTTGAGACAGGGTTTCTCTGTGTAGCCCTGGCTCTCCTGGAACTCACTATGCTTCTGCCTCGAGAGTACTGGGATTAAAGGCCTGTGCCACCGCCAGCTGCAGATGCTGGATCCATTCAAAAACCCAAGAAAATAGGAGAAGGGAGGCCACATCAAGCAGAAACACTCAGGTTCCTACATAACACATGGAATCTGCCTATGATATGTGTGATTTATGAATCCCAGACTAGATAATAAGGTCACCTAAACTCTCTATTAATCTAAATAGGTAACTTTCACATGGATGACATGATCCATGAATTGTAAGAAGAACAAAAATCTAGTGTGCTTTACCTCAGTATATTGCTGTTATGAGCCTGTGTATAAGTTGTGCTTAGGATGATTAAGTATCGACAGGTTTAGTAAGAGCTGTCTAGCAGTTATTACATTACCATAGATATATTAAGGTCTTTCTTCCATTTGCTTAGTGTTATTGTGATTTAAAATGTTCTTTTCTATGCCGGGCAGCGGTAGTGCACACTTTTAATCCCAGCACTGGGGAGAGAGAGCCAGGTGGATCTCTGTGAGTTCGAGGCCAGCCTGGTCTGCAGAGTGAGATCCAGGACAGGCACCAAAACTACACTGAGAAACCCTGTCTTGAAAAACAAACAAACAAACAAACAACACCCCCAAAAATGTTTTCTATGGTTATTACTATCTCTGGGTAAGTTATAATATTATTAAAATCATCAGAATATGTTCTATAGTTATGGTATTTCCTTGCAAAGTGTACCACCATTGGCCACTTTTACAAAATACAAGGTCCTTAGGCTAAACTCACATTTAAATTTAAAAATGATTACTGTCAGGCTAGAGAGTTGGCTTGGCTGTTAAGGTAGGGACCAAAAAAACCAAAAACCAAAACAACCCTAGAAATGATTGTTCTCAGGTAAAAATGTGACCTTTATGTTTTTACGAATTAAAAAATAATTTGAGAGCACTGATTCTCATCGCTCTGTTTGTGCTACGTTTCCACTCTTCTCAAAGTACTCGCAGTATTCTCTGAGGACGGATCATGGAACTTAATCACGGTTCAGGAAGATGTAGGATCAATGAGAATGTCTTATTTAAGATTGCAAATACTGCCGGGCGGTGGTGGCTCACGCCTTTAATCCCAGCACTCGGGAGGCAGAGGCAGGCGGATCTCTGTGAGTTCGAGGCCAGCCTGGTCTCCAAAGTGAGTTCCAGGAAAGGCGCAAAGCTACACAGAGAAACCCTGTCTCGAAAAACAAAAAAAAAAAAAAAAAAAAGATTGCAAATACCAACTACATCAATTGGAAAACATTTGAAAACGACAGATCATAAACCACAGATTATACCTGGGAAAACCTAAAACTTCAATACTTTAGCATCAGGCCAAATACAATACAAAAGTTAAGTTCGCTTTTTTTTTTTTTTTTTTTTTGGTTTTTCGAGACACAGGGTTCGCTATCGTTTTTTAAAAACTGCTTAGGATCTCTGCGTTCAGGAGCATTAAGCTTCCGGGAACAGGTACCGCCCCTAAGCAAGGCTTTAAGGCTGGCGCGCTCCCTAGGATGCCGCAGGAGCCTCCGCCCTCAACCAGGGGACTCCGCCCAGCTCGGTCGAGACCCGCCCCTCCACCTGGAGACTCCGCCCACCCCACCTAAGCCCCGCCCAGCTCCTCCCGAGGCCGCCGAGATCCGGATCTCCGCCTCGAGGCTCCGCTCAACTCCGCCTAGCTCCCGCCCTCGACCGCTAGGCCACGCCCCTCGCTCCCTCGTCCCCCTCCCCGCGCGGCGGGTGGCTAATACGCGTGCGCGGGCGGCGTCACATCCGCCGTCAGGCCCCACTCTCCGGAAGGAGCTATAGAATAGTGGCGGCGATTTCTGCGTCGATCATTCGAGTTTCTCCGCTGCTAGAGGAGCGGGCTAGGCTGCGGCGACATGGTGGAGGTAAAGTAGCACTCGGGAGTCGTTTGTCTCTGGAGCTTTGCTTTGCCCACGAACGTGCAGGATGAAAGTGCTGGGAACCCGGGGGGAAAGGAGCTGTGTGGCCAAGGCTGGTGGTCCCGGGATTTCGGGGCGAAAGGAAGGCCGATGACATCTGGAATCTGAGGTTCGGTCGGCGGGAAGCCCGAGAGAACCTTGCAGTCCCTGTGTGTCACTGGGAGCTGGCGCTGTCCTCGGAGGCGGGGCACTGTGGTTGGGATGCTGCTCCAAGCTTACTTGTCAGTTCGACTGTTATTTGGGTTCTACCCGAGTAAAGCTTGCCCTTCTTCATTTCTTTCTGATTGTTTTTGCGTATCCCAAGCGTTTCTTAATTTCACCCACTGCATTCCAGATCCACTGCAGTCCTCCTAATCTAGCCCAGTCTCTTTGGCTGGGACTGGTGAATTAGCTTGCAGCTGGTCTAAGTGCTTATGTTTAACGAACACATTGGAGGAGTGTAGTTCAATGGTAGAATGCTTGCCTAGCATGCACAAGGCGCTGTGTTCAGTCTGCACCACCACAAACATAAATAAAATATGAATCGGTCCTGCTTAAAACTCCTTTCTGGCCCAGTGTTACTAGAATTAAAAATGTAAGTGGTGGCAGAGGTCTGAACCTCACAGACCCTTGAAGCCTCATTGGGGGCGCGGAGGGGGGGAGGGGAGAGTAGGAGACAGGGTTTCTCTGTGTAGCCCTGGCTGTCCTGGAACTCCTTCTGTAGACCGGCTGGCCTCAAGTTCACCTGCCTCCGCCTCCCCAGTGCAAGGATTAAAAGTGCGCCACCACTGCCCAGCCTTGAGGCCTCATTTTATACTACAGCCCACAATCCCTCAGCATTCACAACTGAACACCTTTGCAGTGGCATTTCCCTCAGCTTGCCTCGTTCATACCTCTGTTCTGTGTTTAAGGCTGTCTTCCTCAGCTAAACCTTTCGTAATTACATTTAGCAGTTCTGACTCATCCCTTTGCTTATTTTCATAGAACCTCCCAAAATGTGGAATTATTTTGCTTATTTTTGCCTGTTATTTCTTGAGCACTCTTCATGCCAGATACGGTACAAGCTCAGTAAATGTTCATTAAACAATTACAATCCTAGGCTTCGTTCAGTTACTTTTACCCAGAGCTCCAGCCAGGCAGGAGCTTTCTCATCTTCGTTGCTGACTGCTGTACTTTGTTACAGATAGTGTGGAGTATACATCGTTCTGTGTATTTAACATGTAAAGTGCATAACCATTCTAGTGTTGATTAGGATGTATGGGTCACTTGTGGTTAGATGTGTGATTTTGGTTGTTTCTTTACAGGAGGTACAGAAGCATTCCGTACACACACTGGTGTTCAGGTCATTGAAGAGGACCCATGACATGTTTGTAGCTGATAATGGAAAACCTGTGCCTTTGGATGAAGAGAGGCAAGTTTTATTCCTTTTCAGTCTCTAAAGTACTTAACATTTTACTATTGATAGAAGAGCGCAGAGAGAAGATGACTTTTAAAGGTCTTAAAAGTGGTGCAGACACTCACAGGATGCTTGGGAAATAGCAAGTGGCTTTTGATCATAATATAAGTAGAGTTTACTCATTTTTCTATTGTCTTGTCTTTTACAGTAAAAATCCTATTAGCTAGTCATAATTTAGAAATACCCAGTGTGATGGTTTTAGGAGAATGGCATCCATAAGCTCATTTGTTTAAGTGGTTGGTCTCTAGTTGGTGGAACTGTTTCAGAAGGTTTAGGAGGTGTGGCTTAGTTAGAGAGGTTGTGTCACTGGGGCAGGCTGTGAGATTTCAAAAGCCCACACCATTTCCAGTTAGCCTGTTCCCGTTCTCTCTCCTTGCCCCCCATCCCATGCTTGTGAATCAGTATAAGCTCTCAGCTGCTGCTCCAGCACCATGCCTGCCTGCCTGCTGTCTCAGGGTCCCCAGTATGATGGTCAAAGACTCTAACCCTCTTGAACCATGAGCCCCAAATTACTTTCTTTTGTAAATTACCTTGTTTATAGTGTTTTGTCACAGTAGGAAAGAAACTAAGATATCCAGTAGTTAGGAGCATTCAGGTTAGGGCATCTGATTTTTGATGAATCACTTTGTATGTGCTTTTGGCTTCCTGTTCTCAGAGCTTCACTGAACTGAAATTGTACTTGGCCAGTACCTCTACTCCCATACTTGCTCCTTAGTATAATGAAGACTTCTGAGGGGCATATTTGGGTTCTCACCAGCCTCATTCTGGGACCGTGTTGTATGCAGTACCCTTCTTTGTCCTTTGCTTTTTCTTTTATAAGCTACTTCCCCTCATTTTCATTTATATTTAATTTATAAGGTGGCTTTTTTTTTTTAAAGGTAATATAAGTACATTTCTCTTTAAAATGCTGAGCTAATTTAGTGCTTTCATTGGGTCTGACATTTTAAATAACTAGTAAAAATGTCTATCAGATATTTAAAGATTTTTGAAAGATATATTAGTTTGTGTATGCCAATAGTTCAGTTGGACCCTTGAGGCCTCACCAAAAAAGCTTTTATGTTTATTGGGCAAAATAAGTTCCTACTTGGGTTTAATGAATACTCTATGATAGATTGTGAAAAAAAGTAAATATATATGGTGTGGAAATACATTTTGAAATTTTGTACTTGTTAAAATACTATTTAACTTGAAAAACATCCTGTATCTGTGAGTGTGAGTAAAGTATTTGTTTATGTACTTGTTTTCTGGCTGTCTGAATATTTTCATTGGTGAATATGTTTTCAGTATTTAAGGATACATTTTATGTTTATGATTTTTAAATAGTCACAAGCGGAAAATGGCAATCAAGCTTCGAAATGAGTATGGTCCTGTATTGCATATGCCTACTTCAAAAGAGAACCTTAAGGAGAAGGGACCTCAGAACGCAGCAGATTCTTATCCTCATAAACAGTATCCTGCCAATCAAGGTGAAGACCATCAGGTTTACATGTGAATTTTTAAAATAGAAAAAAAAATGTTTTCTTGGTTCCTCACTGGGGAAGACTGCTTATTTGTTGCTGTTACAGTGGAAGTCTTGACTTGCTCATCGGAGGAGTAACTAAGATTTTTTTTTTGCTAAAAAACAGAATTCTTAAGAGATATTCAAAGTTACAATGAGTCTACAGGGAAAAAAATGAAGTTTATTACTAGCCTGTGGAGAGACCATCTGTCGGGTCTATAATTCAGAAAGATGAAATTATAAGGAACAAAGAATCTTGTATTCCGTGTGAAGCTATTTGCTTTGAAGAACAATCCAAGTCATTCTCAGTGAATGGGAAAGCCTGTTTTCCCAGCACGGCTAGGTAGAAATGCATGATCTTTCCTGATTTAGTAACAGCTTACAGGCAAAATGATCAGTTCCCTTGATTTCTGAGGCTTCAGTATTAGTTGGAAAGGAAAACTCTAGTTGGTATTAATAATGCATTGTAAAAGATACTTAAATAAAGGTGAATTCACTGAATTTATTTATTTATTTATATTTTAGGACAAGATGTTGAATATTTGGTGACAGGTACACATCCATATCCACCAGGACCTGGTAGGTGACAATAAGGTGGTACTAGGTCTACCCAAATGTATTATCTGTTGATTTAGACAAATGTGTAGGCACCTAAATTTAAGCATATGAGTAGGTATGGCTGAAGCAAGCAAGCACACATGTGTGTGTATAGACAGGTTTAAATAACTGCTGTTTGCTCATGAACATACTGTCTGAATCAATAGAAAATTAACTTTATTCAATAGTCTTGGGTTGCTTTTAATACCAAGCTGCTCGTATTTAAATTTGAGCTATATATTAACCAGTATTTATTATGCAAAAGTTAAAAGCAAAGACAAGCTGAACTTACTCAAGATTATTATACTGTCATTGCTTAGAACTTACAGTGTGTTCTCCTCCAGTTTTGTTTTAAGTACAAGTAATTAAGGTCCTGATACTACTGAAAGGAACTTTTTATTTCAATAGGTGTTGCCCTGACTGCTGATACTAAGATCCAAAGAATGCCAAGTGAGTCAGCTGCACAGTCTTTAGCTGTGGCGTTGCCCAATCAGGCCAGGTATGACTGTTGTGCTTTAGTGACAAAGATTTTCAGCATTTGCAGTTTTGGGTTGTTATTGTGTGTACATGTAGAAGCCAGATGCTACCCATCTGCCATTAAAAAGAATAAAAGAAGAGTGTGTGCGCGTGCGTGCGTGCGTGCGTGCGTGCGTGCGTGTGTGTGTGTGCATGTGCTATGTGGAAAGGGAAGGACCCCTTTTGGGAATTGGTTCTCTTTCTACTCCAGGTTCAGGGTTGAACTCAGGAGAGTAAGCACATGTCCTGGCTCACGCCGTACCATCTCACTGCTCCTACCTTTATTTGTTTAGGGTCTTTCTGCTGGCCTGGAACCCAGCAAGTAGGCTAGGCTGGCAGGCAGCTAGCCCTGGGGATGTGCCCATCTTGTCCCCAGTGCTGGGATCACAAGCCCAGCCACCATGCTCTTTTATGTAAAGGAAGGTCCTGGGAACTGAACTCAGGCCTCATACTTGCAGTAGCAAGCACTCTACCCACTGAGCTCTCTCCCCACTGGCCCACAGATTCCTGAGAGAAAGTTTCTTTATACAGACTGCATACCTGGAGAGGTGCTGAGTAATCGGTTCATGATCTTTCTCTCCTGCAGAGTTGACGCAAATCGTCCTGCGCCTGCCGGCAGTGAGTACCGACACCCCGGGGCCTCTGACCGGTCCCAGCCCTCAGCCATGAATTCCGTAAGTCTCCTGGGTCAGATAACTGCAGGTTTCTAGCTTTTGGACACCAGTCTTTCCTTTCCTTGATCTTAAAAGTCTTACCTGGATACTGAAATCAGTACTGTCCTGAGATCTGCTAATAAAAATAGCAGCCTGAGGTAGATAGTCCTTAACATTTCATAGCCCTAAAAACGTAGTTTTGATAAATTGCTTTTTTTTTTTTTTTTTTTTTTTCAAAGAATCCAAGCTCCTGTTACTTCTCTGTCTACTTAACACTATACATGTAGGTTTTTAGTGAAGACACTGTGATCTTGGTATTTACTACTCACTCTCAGAAGAACAAGAATAGGGCTGGGGACATGGTTCAGTCAGGTAAGAGCTCCGGCTGTGTGCAAGCACAATGCCATGGAAAAGCTGTGTGTGCCTGTGTCATCTGTAACACCAGCATTTGGGGGGGGTGGATTGGAGTAGGGGTGGCAGAGGATCTCTTGAGCTCAGTGGCCAGCCAGCTTAGCCTAAAAGTGAAGCAGTTAGCTGCAGGTTCATGTGGTCGAGAGTGATGATAGAGTGAACACCTGACATTTGCTGGCCTCCACAAGCACACACCTGTATATACATGTGCCACATGTGTGCACATATACACAAGATAATTAAATTTTAAGAAAATCTTTTTATAGTATTAAGGTATGTTTCATCTTGAACAATGTCAGTCCTTGGGTTCTTATATTGCTTTTATTGCTGCCAGTGAGTGAATCAGTTTATTCATTTATTTTTAACTTACTTTTCCTTACTGTAGTTACTGGGGATGTATTACGCTAACACCCAACATATACACACAATACAAAGAATGTGACCTGAACCTTGTATGGGTTTATGTTACTATGGACATGTGCTGGTGATGTGGGTTGGTGTATGATTACAGTTGACTGCTATCGGTTTGGTGACATCTATGTGCTGTGCAGCTGCTTGAAATGAGTACAGGCTTTCCTTGCACAGTGATAGAGCTCATTTGGCAGACCACATTTCAGAGCAGGTCTGCTCAGGCCTTCTGCCTCCTTAGGCGGGTATAGCTTAAGTTTCTTCAGGATAGGGTCTTAGGTATTCTGTGTAGCTGAGCTAACCTTGAACTCCTGATCCTGCTACCTCGACCTCCTGAGTTCCTGAATTGCAAGCTGGAGATAAACCCAGATCTTCATGCATGCTAGGCAGGGAGTCTCCCAATTTAGCTACATCCCTTGGCCCAGTTTACACCTCCTAAGGGTAGAATTTCATAGTTTTCAGTATGGTTTTGGATTAATGGAGTGATACTAATGGTAGATTCTTTAGGTTGTGCATTCTTTATTAAGTGCTTGGACTTCGACTGTTTCAGATTAGATTTAGATTTAGACTTTTTGCTTGGAATATTGACATACACGTTTTAAAGTTAATTCCATGTGTTCTTTGACATTTCATACATCTAAAAAAGATGCATTCTGATTACTCTCACCTTCCACCCCTTCACTTTTCCACTTCCATGCCTTAATGTTTTGTTTAGTGACCCACTGGGTTTAGCCAGGCTGAGTATAGACCATGGGTTTGGAACTGGCCATTTGAGCTTGATGGGCTTATCAGTGGGGACACACCTGAAGACAATGACCCCTTCTCTCTCAAAAATCTCAGTCGTCAGTAATTCAGCAGGGCGGGGTAGGCCCATGTGCCTCTCCCTCTGCACACCTGATGGTTGATGGGGCTGGTCTTGTGTAGGCCCCGTGCAGATTCCTCAGCTGCTCCAAGTTCAAGATTGCAACAGCTGTGTTAGGCTCAGGAGGTGGCATCGCTCAGCCCATCCCCCTATCTTCTGGCTCTTGGATCCTTCCCACTTCCTCTTCTGCAGTGTTCACTGAGCCTTAGAGGAGGTGGTGTAAATGTCTCGGTTAGAGCTGAGCACTCCCCTGTCACTTGTTCTCAGAACCTTCACAGCCATGAATCTCTGCATTTATGACTGGTACCTGCAAAGAGAAATTTCTCTCATTAGGGCTAGGAGTAGCATTTGTCTATGAGTATACAGATGGATATTGAGATTTCCTAGCCGTATGTTTTTGACTAGGTTTATAGTACCGTGTATGGGTTCCCTTCTGTCCAGCAGGCCTCAAATCCAAGCAAAGAGCAGTTGACTACTGCTATAACAGTAATGGCACTAGTATATGAATGGGCACATCTTGCCTAACTAGTTGGTATTGAAGTTCACAGAGGTCAAAGGTGGGCAGGACCTTTGATACTTTTTCTCCGTTGAGAGCCTGTGCCGCACCTTCCAGCTCTGTGAAAGCTGGGTAATAGGGAGAGTTCCCATTTCAGTTCCAGCTTGGTTTCTCTGTGTCTTGCAACCCAGGTGTGTGGTGTCTTTAGCAATAGGGTCTTAACAGCTAGTTCTGGTGGGCAATATATTTGCATATATATTAGCTATTGTGCACTAAATTAGGCTTGGATATTGGAGCATTTGAAAGTTTAAACTTCTGGGTTAAGAGTGCTCAGCCTTTATCAGCTAGTACATATTTTAAAATAATTATTATAAGGTGGAGAGAAAAAGGAGAGTTACCAAGTTTTTGCCTAAAGTTGGTCAATTAGGGGTTGGTTCAGTTGGGTTTTGAACTCCACAGTGATGTCTGCTCAGAGTGCAGAATGCTCTCTGTCTGCCTCAGTTGTTTTTTGCTTTCTTTTTAAATGTATGGAACATACAGAGTTCTGAGGAAGCTTTATAATTTTTTTTTAAGTAAAGAAAAGGTATTTTAGGTATCTTCCTCTTCAGTTAATGAAAAAAACAAAACAAAACAAAGCAACTTTCAAGTACCCTCTTTTGAATAAGTGGCCTGAAACTTTCAATATGATAGCTGTAATAGTTGTGTGATCTGTCCCATATGTAGATGATTATGGAGGCCGGCAATACCAAGAACTCTGCATTAATGGCTAAAAAAGCCCCTACGATGCCCAAACCCCAGTGGCACCCACCGTGGAAACTCTACAGGGTAAGTGGATCTGCATTTCCTTCTGCCTCGGGCACAGTAAGGACTTCCCATCAGCCAGGAGTGAGCTTGGGAAGTTAGGGAATGACCTGAGGTGGGTAGGCTTGGGCCCTTTGCTGAGATGTCAGGAGCGGGTCCCAAGTGCAACTGCATGCTGTCTTGTATAAAATACAGTATAAAGTATTGGTGGGAGGTACTAAATGTGGAGAGCAGATGATTAAGAAAGAGAAGCATTTACTGTGACAGTGAAGGAGAAGATTACTTAGAAAGATGTTTCTTTGGCCAGTGATCCCTCCAGCTGTAATAAATTATAAGATGACTCAAAATACATCAGTTCAAAAATAAAATATGAGGTCGGGAATGAGATAGCCAGCATAATTGTTTTTCAGACACTGTACCATCTGCACTTGATGTGTGGGTCTAGTGAATGTAATAGATAGAGATTTGAGTAACCAACTGCCATCATCAGGACCCCCCTCACAGAGCACCCTGTGCTGTTGCAGTTGCGCACTCTTCTACTCCTGGCCACCGCTGATCCCCGTTATTATACGTGCATCTTTTGTTGTTGTTAACTGTGCCATGAAATTCAAAGTGCATGGTAGATGTTTCTTGCGAGTGGTGTCCTTCATTGGATGATTTTGAGATAAATTGATTCCTTTTTATTGGTTAGTAGTATTCCATTGTATAGATGTACCCAATTTCAGCATTCATTCACTGATTGAAAAGAAGTTAATTTTTCTTACTCTAAAATCTATAATTGTCAATTTTATAGAACTAATTTGAAGATGATGCAGTTCAAATCCAGGTTGTGGTTAAAATTGGGTGCATTTTAAATCATGTATGGATGAGTGCTCACTTCACTCCTTGTTACATAGGTGATCAGTGGGCATCTTGGCTGGGTTCGGTGTATCGCTGTGGAACCTGGAAATCAGTGGTTTGTTACTGGATCTGCTGACAGAACTATAAAGGTAATAAGGAAGATGTTGGGTTTGTTTCTTAAGTTACTCCTACAGAAGAATTGATATTGTAGGTTCTCTTTACGATGGCTGCATGCAGTAAAATTTACTGTCAAAACTAGTAACGATGCCTGTTTGCATTCCCATTGGTTTTGTAAGCGTGTTAATGGCCTCCTGTTAGTTCTGTGTAACTGTTACTGAAGGAAGTTTTCACCCTGTGATTACAGAATGAAAGCATAGTTCTCTAGAGATGTAGTGGAAAGTAGTGTAAGACAGCCTAGAGTCATCCACCATGCCCCCACTCTTAGACCCTCGGACGGGTTCCTTTTAGTGTGTCTTGTGTCTGTATTGATGTGCCCGTGTGTCTACGGCCAACCCTTTCTCTGTGTGTACATGTGTATGTCCTGTAAGAGTCAGTTTCTTCTTTTGCTGTTGTTTGGAGACTGGGTTTCTCTGTGTAGCTTTGGCTGTCCTGGATCTCGCTCTGTAGACCAGGCTGGCCTCTAACTCACAGAGACCCTCCTGCCTCTGCTTCCCGCTTGCTGGGATTAAAGACGGGCACCACCATGCCTGGCAAAAGTCCTCATTTTTTTATTTTTGAGTCTTGTTTTTCTTTAGAGCATTTCTTATGAAAAATTCAGTATTTTAAATAGGTAGAATGTGCAGGTCATTCTATACCCTGTTTCTTATTGTTCAACATTACAATTCTAGTGTGATAATTTTCACTGGGATAAGCCTGCATTCCTTTTACACAGGCTGCTTTTTGTGTATTGTATTTTGTTTTGATAGATTGTCATACTACAAATGTTCGGTCTCATGTCTTTGAGCTGGTATGGAAAGTGCAAATTTCTTTTAGTGATATCTTTTATTAAAGATAGTGAGCTGATTGTTGGTCTTGTGCTGACCGCATAGCTTTTCAGAAGGGTGCACTTAACATGACCACTTGAAATGGACAGACACCTAGAAATGCAGTGAGGCTGAACACTTTTATTTTCAGTACTTTTCTGGGTTAAACTGTTCCCTGAGGTACGGTTAATGCTGTGTTGTTGATATTTTCATCATCAGCAAATCTTTTTATGTATTGGGAGTATTAACCTCATCACCTTCTGCAAACACTTACCCAGTTTGAATGTGCCTTTTGTTCTGCTTCTATTTAGAGAAGAATCAATGTAAAGAATCTTAGTTCTCATATGTGCATACATTTAGTGTTATGTCAGTGTGTTCTGAGGTTTTTGGGGGAGTGAGTAGCCAGTGTAAAGAAAAACAATTATTTGATTTCAGATTTGGGACTTGGCTAGTGGCAAATTAAAGCTGTCGCTGACTGGCCACATCAGTACGGTGCGTGGTGTGATCGTGAGCACGAGGAGCCCTTACTTGTTCTCTTGTGGAGAAGACAAACAAGTGAAGTGCTGGGATCTTGAATATAACAAGGTAAGCTGGGAGCCAAGGCGTTCAAACAGCATGAGCCGCTGTTGATTGTCTGTTTACCTATGCTGCTGGGATGGAATCCAGGGCCTTGGCAAGCTAGGCTAGCTCCTTCCCTGCCTTGGAGCTGTGTCCCCAGACTCCACTGTTGATCTTCCTAATTTTAGAAATTGTAACTTTTCTGCTCTTATCTTTAGGTTATACGACACTATCATGGCCACCTAAGTGCAGTGTATGGTCTGGATTTGCATCCAACAATCGATGTCCTGGTGACTTGTAGTCGAGACTCAACTGCACGGGTGAGTGAGATGTAGCTCTGGGCTTGTTGTCGGTGTCTTGTATCTTCTCGAATGCAAACCTGATATTAGCGTGTTATTTTCCTCATAAAGAACAATAGGTTCTTGATTCATCATAGCCTGTCTCTCGGGATTCATGACTTGTATGTTTGTTCAGTCTCACCCTTCAGTTCTGTGTTTCCTGTTAATTTGTCCTGCCCCTGAATTGTGACAGCCTCATGTTCTTCGCCAGTGGTTCCCAACCTTCTGGCCGTGATCCCTTTGGGGGGTGGAACGACCTTTTCACAGGGGTCACTTAAGACCATCCTGCATATGAATATGATAACTAGGAATCATACTTACACAGTGATTCATAACAGTTAGCAAAATTACAGTTAGCAAATAGCACCAAAAATAATTTTGTGGTTGGTGGTGACTGCAACCTGAGGAACTGTTTCAAAGGGTCAGAGCCTGAGGAGCTTGAGAACTGCTGCTCTAGGCTGTCCCAGTCACTGTCCATTAGCTGTTTAATTCCCTAATCCCACTGTGGGACTAAAGCCGATAGATCAGTATCCTGATCTTTGAACTCCTGTCTTCCTTGGCCTCTAGCACATGGATCATTGTCCTCCATTTATGCATTCTCTTCCTTATGTTCAGACACCCTGGTCTGGCAGACTTAGAGCTATCAGATATGAATACCTGTTCTTGTTCATAGTACGTTGATTATATTTTTACAGATCTGGGATGTGAGAACTAAAGCCAGTGTACACACTTTGTCTGGACACACAAATGCAGTTGCTACCGTGAGATGCCAAGCTGCAGAACCACAGATTATTACTGGTATGATCTGCTTCTCCACCCTGCTGCCTGTCATACCGGCTGCATCACCATTCTGCATCTGCGCTGTGGCTCCTCCACCTCCTGCCTTGTGTTGTGTTCTATGTCACTCTGTGTTTCAATCATGGACACTGGAAATTAGGATTGCAAGATTTTTTTTTCTTGGGCTTTTTATATATTGTAGAATGTGTCAGGTACTATAAAAGCTGTCTGCAAAACTGCTGTTAGATACAGTCAAGTGTCGTTCTAGAGTGTCATGACTATCATTCTAGGGAATTAAAGTTAGAAAATACCCTGCCACCAATCCCTTCAGAACTGGTATGAGTCTTACTTAAATGACAGTGAACTTTACTGTGACTGGAAATTAATTCTGTCACTTGGTTTGTTTTGTTAACTAGAAATATTAAGGGGAAACAATTCAGTACCTTTTGTCCACATAGGTTAGAATAGTGTCAGGTCCCCTGGAGCTGGAGTTACAGATGGTTGTGATCACTTTGTGGATGCTGGGAAACAAAAACCCAGATTAAGAAGTGCTCTTAACCACTGAGCCATCTCTCTAGTGCCTCAGTTGGGCATTTTAAAAAGAAGAAAATATAAAAATAATACTAGTTTTAGAACTTTGAGGATATTATTCACAGTGGTAGGACTTCTACTTAGTGTATGTATATGTATAGAGGAGTGCTTTATGATAACTGTACTTTAACTTGTGGATTCTGTCCTTGTCTGTCTCTCTCCTCTCTCTGCCTGTGCATGTGTGTCTTCATTACAGGAAGTCATGATACCACAATACGATTATGGGATCTGGTGGCTGGGAAGACAAGAGTGACATTGACGAATCATAAGAAATCGGTCAGGGCTGTGGTCTTACATCCACGACAGTAAGTGTGTTTTGCTCATTAGCTTTTCCTTCTCCATGTCTTAGTGAAATTCCAACACCAGGACTGCTATTGTAGTCTTGCAGCCTGGGCTGCAGATGGACAGGCTTGCTTTAATTTTCTGTTGGTGCTATTTTATTTCATGCTCTGTATAGAATGAAGGAGAAAGTCCCTCTACATAGTGACAAGTAAGACCAAGTCATGATTAAAACTGCATGTCAGAGTAGGAGGTAATAGTGGCTGACTATGTTTAGGACATAGAGGGCAATGGACATACTTTTCACCTGTCAGAGATTGTGCCGTATATGCTGTCGTGTAACATCTGAGACAGACAGAATAGTTTAATCCTTAAGGAGGAAGTTAATGGATAGGAGGGGACAGATGGAAGAAGAGCCATGAACAGTGAAGTCATGATTCCCAGAGAAGACAAGCATAAAGTCACAAGCTGTTACCAGATCAGCCCACCACTAACCACCCTCTTCTGGACCCTCTCCTTCCTTCTCTCCCTTTCTTCAAAATTGTCAGGGAGTTTTTTTGGCCATTGAATGTGTACATTTGTTGTGTTAATTAGGTGTAGAACACTGAAGAAATGAAAACATTATTCTGGGATTTAAAATGCATTTCAGTAGTTTGAAAGGCTGGTAGAACTTGGAATGGAGATACTGATGATTTTGCACCTCGATGGACTTAACATTGTAATGAAGCTGTCTGGACCAGTGAGCAGATAGGAATTTTTCCAAGCTGGGAGATTTTTTGATGCAGTGTACTTTCCCATTAATTCTTGTCAATCAATCTTTGTTCCAGTTACACATTTGCGTCTGGATCTCCAGATAACATAAAGCAATGGAAATTCCCTGATGGAGGTTTCATTCAAAATCTCTCTGGTCATAATGCAATTATTAACACACTGGCAGTGAATGCTGACGGAGTACTTGTATCTGGAGGTAAAGCAAGGTTTTTATGGGGTGTTGAGTTTCCCTTTTGTTGAAGTGGGTGAGTTAGTGTAGTTCCTACAGTATCACACCTATGTTGTAGTGGTACTCACTTGGCTAGGGTGTATGTGCCTATTCATAATGTGTTGATAATCCATGTAGCATGTTGCATAGTTTAGTCCTCTTTGAATTTCCATGTGATAAAGGTAAGGAAGGATTTATGCTAGGAATTGTCCAGTTTGGCTGGATTGTCAAATGTTATGGTGTCTTTTAAGGTCTATAGTTCTGAATTAAACATAAACAAAAGTAGTTAACGCCTTATTAGGCAATTTGAGTGTGTGTGTGTGTGTGTGTGTGTGTGTGTGTGTGTGTGTGTGTTCTATGTCTTTGTACTGCTCATTGGTCATCTGAGCTGTTGAATGGATAGAAATCTAACCACATCTTTCCTTCACAGCTGACAATGGCACTATGCACCTTTGGGACTGGAGAACTGGCTACAATTTTCAGCGAGTGCATGCAGCTGTACAACCTGGGTCTTTGGACAGTGAATCGGGAATATTTGCTTGTGCTTTTGATCAGTCAGAAAGTCGGTTACTAACAGCTGAAGCTGATAAAACCATTAAAGTTTACAGAGAGGATGAGACCGCGGTAGGTGCTCAGTTTCCTTGTATGTTTCTTTCAGTTTTTTAAGTTTAATTATATGTTTTGTATTTGGAGACAGGGCTTCACATTGTATCTCTGGCTAGCCTGGAACTCACTTTGTAGCACAAGTTGACTTAAGCTTGAAGCAGTCTTCCTGCCTCTGCCTCCCAGATACTTGGGATTGTGGACATGAGCCACCACACCAGTTTTTACATGCCTTTTAAAGTAAAAAAACTGTCATGCCAATTTAGCAAGGACCTCTCACTTGGTTGCTAGAAAGCAAAGGACTCGTTACAGTACTAAGGGATTTGTCACCTGTATAGTGATCGGCTTGGGGCTTCTGTGTGGTTGCATTGATGCTGATGGTTCCATTGTTAGACTACGTTTAAAATCTAGTTCTTTCTCAATACAGTTACTGGAAAATGATACCTTAATAATAGTAGCAAAATAATAGACTGCTACGGAAATGAAATCTGGAATCACGGCATTGGTGTTGCTGTGATATCTAAAAGAAATCTGACTTGAAGTGAAAGCACAACTGAATGTGTGATAGATCCACTCATCCTTTATTAGACTTGGAGAATGCCAGAAGTTTGTCAGCTGTTTCTAACATCCTCAAAGATCCATTAAACATGTCCTGCCAAGTGTGATTTAGCAAAGACAAGGTCTTTTTTTGAAAGGAAACAAATTAATAAAATAACACTTTGCTTACTGTTCTCTTTTTAGACAGAAGAAACTCACCCAGTCAGCTGGAAACCAGAAATTATCAAGAGAAAGCGATTTTAGTGGGCACTGGCTTCACAGTTGTCCTTTTGTTCATAGCTTGGCATTGATGAGGATGTCCAGACATGTATGGAAGCTCACTGCGAAAGTCATTGCTGCTTTGTATTTTACAATAAACTGCTCCCTGTGCCCATCACCTGTGGTTTATTCTAAAACGAACAGTTTACGGTTTAGAAGTAAGATGCAAATATCACCAATGCAGGTTTATTGACTTTTGCTGCTCTTAATACGTGCTATTTTGACAAGGCTTTGTTGTTTGTTTTTATTTTATGTGTATAGTTGTTTTTGTGTATGTACATCTGTGTACAGTGTGTGTGCCTGGTACTCATGAAAGCCAGAAGAAGGCATCAGATCCCAGGAACTGGAGTTACATATTGTTCTGAGTCACCATTTCAGTGCTGGCACAGGAACCTGGGTCCTCTGGAAGAGCAGCCAGTGCCCTTAACCACAGAGCCATTTCTCCAGCCTCTATTATGATAGTTTTGTTAGAAAATCCTCTTTTCAAAAGGTGTAAAAGCCAGTTGTTACGTTACAGTTACAATAAGACATTTGTGAGAGGAACACCATTTTTGTTTTGTTTTGTTTTTTGGTTTATTTGTGTGTGTGTTTGTTTGAGATAGGGTTTCTCTGTATATATTCCTGGCTGTTCTGGAACTGAGTCTGTGACCAGGCTGCCCTCGAACTCAGAGATCCACCTGCTTCTACCTTCCAAGTGCTGGGATTAAAGGCCTGCCCCACCACCACCCGGCAAGAACACCATTTTTTTTTTTTTTTTTAACAGTCCTTTGAAAAAAGTCAGTGACTGATAATTTGGGATTAAAAAATTTGAGTTCTTGCTAGGCATGGTAGTGCATGCTTTTAATCCCAGCATTCAGGAGGCAGAAGCAGATAGTTCTTTGTTAGTTTGAGATACCCTGATCTATGTAGTGAGTTCCAGGTTAGCCAGGGCTACATAGACTCTGAAAAGAAAAAAATGAGCTCTTAATCTGATTTATTCCAAAGGCAGGATTGCCTGTTCTACCAAGTTCTGCACTGTGTTCTGGTCTAGAAAAGGCAGAAGTCTATTCTCTGAAACTTGTAGTCATAGCAGTTTGCTGTGGAAATGCTACCAGGACAGTGGTTATGGGGGAGCTCAGAGACACAGCTCTTCATTCCTGGAAGGCTTGATGATGCTATTCAGCAAGAGGCATTTGAGCTGACTTTAGAAGGAGCAGGATTGTAGTTGATTAGGTTGATTTGTTTGCCATTCTGCAGATCAAACCAGGGCCTCACAAAGAGCTGAGCAGATGTTCTGCTATGAGTCTGTACCCCCAGTCCTTAGCAAAGGGACTTTCTAAGCTAAGAAACTGGAGGACTTTAGATATGGGAACATGGGTGATGTGTGTAGGATCCAAGAATCGCCTGCTGCAGGTGATGGCCTGTGTGTTGGACGCTGAGGTGTTGAGTTTGGGCTGTGTTCTGCCGTAGGAAGACACTGGAAAGGAAACTGGAGAAAACTGGATAACAAAGACTGCAGTCTTGAGCATTTTCTAGAAAAGACCAAGTTTCTAATGCCTATGCCTCTTGGTAAATGACTTTTAGATCTTTTGCCTTTCGAACCCCAGCTCCCCATCAGTCAAGACTTCACGCTTTACTTCCAGTTAGGAAATGATTCCAGTTAAGGTGCACTGAATTTGAGCAATTTCAGATTCTCACGTCCCGCTTTGCATGCTGTAGTTGGAGTGTAATTGTTACAGCCTTCAGAGAATAGTTTTCCAGGGCTGATTGGAACTATTTGGATCCTTTTTCCTATTTCATTTCTAGGAAGTTGCTTTCTATCTAGGAATAACCTGGCATGTGTACTCAAGTGCATTATACTTTTACTTTTTAATCCTTAAAACTAACCCAAATGTCCTGTCCATACAGAACTAGTTTATTAGGATTATGATCCAACATGTCTTAGTATTCTCTGAAAGGAAACACTGGATTATTAGGGCAAGGTCACCAAATATTGCTTATATAGAACTGTACAAGCACTTTTGTAAACTAATGGATACTCAAAATTGATGAAGTCACATCAAATTGTTGACAGTGGCTTTGTGAGGTGAGGTAAAATTACAGGAGAATATTTAGTCTGCTTTATATATTTAAATTATTTTCAAATTTCTTAATGCATGTATTTTATAAACCAATACTAGGAAGAAAAAAAGCATCCTGGAGAGACTAACATGTCTTAGCAGAAGAAAACAAAATAAGTGGTATCTAGTCTCTGTCTTAGGATTTCTATGCTGTGATGAAACACTGTGACCAAAAAGCAAGTTGGAGAGGAAAGAATTTATTTGGTTTCCATTTCCATATCATGGGAGGAAGTCACGACAGGAACTCAAACAGGGCAGTGATCTGGAGGCAGGAGTGTGGTGGTATTGTATTCCCCGAAGTATTGTGCACCCTAATAAACTTATCTGGGGTCAGAGAACAGAACAGCCGCTAGATATAGAGGCCAGAAAATAGTGGTATACACGCCTTTAATCCTAGCATTCCAGAGGCAGAGATCTGCCTGGATCTCTGTGAGTTCAAGGCCACACTGGAAATAGGCATGGTGTCTCATGCCTTTAATCCCAGGAACTGATGGCAGAAAGCAGAAAGGTATTTAAGGTGTGAGAATGAGGAACTGGAGCTGGTTAAGCTTTTGGGCTTTTGAGCAAAAGTTCAGCTGAGATCTATTTGGATGAGAACTCAGAGGCATCCAGTCTGAGGAAACGGGATCAGCTAAGGAACTGGCAAGGTGAGGTGGCTGTGGTTTTGTTCTGCTTCTCTGGTCTTACAGCTTTAACCCCAATACCTGGCTCCAGGTTTGTTTTTATTAATGAGACTTTTTAAGATTCATGCTACACAGGAGCTAATGCAGAGGCCATGAAGGGGAGCTGCTTACTGGCTTAGTCAGGTTGCTTTTTTATAGAAAACCAGGACCACCTGCCCAGGGAAGGCCCCACACAATAGGCTGGGCTCTACCCCACTGATCACTAATTAACAAATATACCCTACAACCAGATCTTAACATTGGCATTTTCTCAATTGTAGTTCCCTCCTTTCAGATAATTCTAGCTTGTGTCAAGTTGACATAAAACTAGTCAGCACAGTTTCTAAATGACATTTGCACAAGAATGTACATGCCACCCAAAAAAGTTTCAAGTGGTGTGTTGAGCCCAGGTATCAACTGAAGGAATATTTTTAGAAGTGGGCCTTGTGCTGTCCTGTATTATGTGGCAAAAGTTTTCATAAATAGTTGTCTGTTATATATGATCATAAAACTTAAAAAAAAGTGTTCAGAAAAGGCTTGCCCCAAGCTGGAAGGCAGAATAGGGGTGAGGAACTGACAAATTGCTGGCACACAGCTGTTATTGGACCACCCAGCCCCCATTGTGTAAGCCAGTCTAGTAAATCCCCTTCGTGGTATGTGTTGACTTCACTGTCTGTTTCTCTAGAGAACTAGCATGGAGACATGTTCTGCATTTCATTTGCTTCATGTGAACTGTACTTGGAATGGGAACTGCCACCAAGGTTCACCTCTAAACAGGAAAGAGGAAAGTTTATTTATAGGAGAGACAGAGACAGACAGAGATGAACCTAACTGGAAGCCACGGTCCTGGGAAGGGTCTGTCTTTTGTTGAATTGACAGTCATCTCCACATCACAGAGCAGAGCATAAAGGATAAAAGGCCAAGTTTGGGACAGACACATGCTAAATGCCAGCATTCTTTTATGTAGAATTATAGCCTAAAATGAGTCTGAATTGATTTAGATCATTTTTTTTTTTTTTTTTTTTTTTTTTGGCATTAATATGTTGAGTGCTTCTTTTAGGGTAGGCAAACACCAAACGAAATTAGTGGTGGTAACAGCAATGTGATGTGTCGTAAAACAAGAAGTGAGTCCCACATCAGTGCCCCACCCTTGACCTATGGGAGTGTGGAAGAAGGTTCTGGCATTCTGACCAGCCGTCAAGGACCTTCTTGGGATTCCCTGACCTACTAAGCTTAGTGAAAGAGGAAGAGCAGGAGGAAGGACATTCCCAGAGGGTGAGAGGATGTAGCAGGTTCTGAGACTAGCCAGGGCTACCACTAAATAGAAAAAATGAGCTGTGAGTGTGGGCCGCAGAGGGAGTCAGCATGGCAGATGGTGCCCTGTTGGAGAAGGGCCTTGTGTGCTGAGCTAGGGGGTTGGTTCTTCATTTTTCTGAATAAGGGTCTGGCAGGTGGAAGTCATCCAGGGTCCCCGCAATGGCGGAGAGAATGAGGCTTCAGCAGATACATATCTGAGGCCAGATTAATGGATGAGATGTCTCAGAAGTATATATAGTTGCCTTTCTGTGTCCCCAGTTACATAATCGTATGTTCAAGCAATCAGAGATTAGAAACTGCATCTGTATCAAGTATGTGCAGGCTTTCTTTTTGCCATTGTTCTCTAAATAATACATCATAACAACTGCTTATATAGCATTCACATGGCATTGGGCACTGTAAGTCATGTAGAGATAGATCACTCGAAGTACATGGGAAGACGCCCACAGGCTCTATGCAAACACTGCCTTGTTTCACATAAGGGGCTCAACCATCCTTGGTGAAGCTGGAATTGGAGGCAGCCTGTTCATAGCACATAGGTGGCAGTGTGGAGCAAAGAGTCTCGGCCTCGGAACAGTGTAGGCCACTGCAGGATATTCTATCACTTCTTCTGCAGTCTTCAGACTGGTCAAACCCCTGGTGGCCAACATTCATCTCTTTTCTAGTCCTCTCACCCAGAGCCTGGGGGGGTGGGGGTTCTCTCCTAAACAAGCTGTGTCACAATTCTGTGTTCTGTTTGTCAAATATACTAATGTCACACTCCAAAACTTTGAGGGAAAATGTTCTATTTTGTGAATAAAGCCTTGTGGTTTTGTGCCTCTCTCTCCCTCCCTCTCCCTCTCCCTCTCCCTCTCCCTCTCCCTCTCCCTCCCTCCCTCCCTCCCTCCCTCCCTCCCTCCCTCCCTCTCTCTCTCTCTCTCTCTCTCTCTCTCTCTCTCTCTGTGGTGTGTCCCACTTTTGCTGTGCCATGTGAGTGTGAGTTTGTCACAATTTATAGAAATGCATTTAGAGATTTAAATGCCTTATATTCTTAGCCAGTATACTTAGGATCTTGCCCTTCTCTCTCTTAGGATATCACTTGTTTTCACTGAAGAAATACACTATTTCCCTTTGTTCATGCGTTGTTACAAACACCAAGAGCCTTGATCTTTGTATTATTTCCTAAAGGCAATAGCATACAGTATAACTGTAGAGTCAACGTGCACAGCCCCACCCCTTTTCATGTGCGGTATACAGCCAGACTGTACCAGACCTTTCTTGAATTTACACTGATTTCATATTGTAATCCCTTTGAAACATGCTCTATTCTGTAAATGAATTGAGAGGCAAAAATCCTATTTCACGCAAGGGATTACATGGGACATCCTTAATGTCTGACAACATGAAAATCTGTTAAGAAAATATCCAACAATTTGAGGACATTTAAAAACAGTTCAGAAAACAGGAAAGCTTACTTGGGGATTTTCTTAAATTTTTAAAATCTTTTTTGAGGTTATCCCATGGTTTGACAATAACATACTAATCATGACCTATATGAAATTG
Organism: Peromyscus leucopus; assembly: GCF_004664715.2. Taxonomy (NCBI): domain Eukaryota; kingdom Metazoa; phylum Chordata; class Mammalia; order Rodentia; family Cricetidae; genus Peromyscus; species Peromyscus leucopus. Next base: position 59,966,573 of record NC_051068.1, read on the forward strand.
GGTCCCACAACAACATTTCCCTAAGAATGGGGGAAGGTCTAAAAGGTCTAATGAGATCCTACACCATGACTGACATTTAACACTAAGTGGGGGAAGGAGTGATACACTAATTAGTTATCTATGTTCTAGAGAATAACTTCACATTCATGCTCATGCAGATGACCTTAATTAAACTCAGTGGGTCACATCCTCCAAGCAGGAAAGAGGACCTGGGAAGAAGTGGGCTTTGGTAAGAGGGGGAGGGGTGATACGAGAGGCAATGAGAAGAGAAAACAACCAAAATTCATTATAGCCATGTATGAAATGCTCAAATAAAACATTTAAAAACACAGCATTGTTGAGCTATTATTCACATAGAGTTCAGTTCACTCACTTCAAATACACAATTCAGCAGATTTTGGTAAACTCTCAAAGTTAAGCTATCATTACCAAAGCAGTTGTGGGACATCTGAAAAATATTTACTCACTATTTTCGTTGTGTATGTGTGTGCACTAGTGCCACAGTGTACATGTGGAGGCCAGAGGACAACTTTGTGGTTCTCTCCTTCCACCTCTACAGATTATCAGACAGGAACTTTAATCACCAGGCTTGTTTGGCAAGCACCTTTACCTGCTGAGCCATCTCCCGAGCCTGTCAGGCATGGCTAGCACCTTTCAAAGAAATTCCACAATTATTAACCACCCCTTGTAGGTGGAGTTTCTCTGTGTCTTGTCAGCCACTCCCAAATAACCACACTGAGACTTATTATTAATTATAAATGCTTGGCCAATAGCTCAGGCTTGTTACTAGTTAATTCTTACATTTTTAAATTAACCCATATTTCTTATCTACACTCTGCCACATGGCTTGGTACCTTTTCCCGGTATGTCAAGTTCATCTTCTTCTCTCCAAGTCTCCTCACAATTCTTAGATTCCTCCTCTTCTTTGAGCTCTCTTTTTGTCTGTAAGTCCCGCCTAACCTCTACCTGTCCAGCTATTGGCCAGTCACCTTCTTTATTAAACCAATCACTGTGACATATATTCACAGTGTAAAGGAATATTCCACAATCCTTCTCATGCCCCTATTGCTCTCTGCCTTGGTCAATCACTAATCTGTGTTTGTCACCCATAGAGATGTTGGTCTGGATTGGGCTCTTGAATATAGTCTTTCATCCCTGGCTTCTTCTGCTTGGATGACATTTTCAAGGTTCATCCACTTTGAAGCATGTTTCACAGAACACTCCTTTTTACTGCTAACACTGTGCCCTTGTGTGCCATGTGCCTCTCCACCCATTATTTGGTGGATTTTGAGTGAATAGACTTTTATACGTTAACATAAACCACATAATAAACATTTGCTAGATGGTTTTTGATGCATTTAGAGGAAAGACTCTATTTTCAACTCCTAATTTGTTAAGCAAGTCAAATACCCATTAGCAATAGACTTGAGCTATTCTAACATTTCTGAGTTGTAAAACAGCTATTGTTTCCCCTCAAATTTCCAGAAATTAAGAAGCAAAGTTGTCAAATAAATAATATATTTTCTAGGAAATGAGCAGATCTTGGGGTTACATAAAGGGCATATTGTATTCACATACCATTCATGAACTACACATAAGTAGGAAATATTCATATAAACCATTTTTTAGCATTTTGTTGTAGCTAATGTCTTCAGAAGCAATGTGCAGATGTATTTTTGCCTTTCTAAATACATTAGTAATGATAATAATGGTTAAAAAAAAAAGCAAACCAGTGTTCATAAAACACTTGCTCTATGCCTGGCATTATTCCAAATGATTTTACATATATTAGCACATAATACTTAAAACTAAAATCAGCTACATAATTTACATGCCCAAGAGCAAAATGAAAATTCAAGGCCTGCTGTTTACAAATCAAACAGAAGGTGCCATTAACAGTAGGTACGACAATATAAAGCTTCCTCCCCCTCCCCCTTTTTTTCTGATGCTTTTTTTTGGGGGGTGTGCTACATAACATTCTAAATAAAAATAAAAACATATTAGCATGAATCTTGACGTTTATCTTTACATCATGCAGTGTTCATTTAAATGCAAATATAAGCACTTAATTCATATGCAAACTCACCCAACTTACATTTGTATTCCATAGTTTATATGTGCCTATGCATTTTTGCACTTAGCAGAACAGTGGGAAATGTACCAAACTAACTCAATTGCTTCTACTCCCAAACGTTCGGGATGCTAAGCAAGTACTTTACAGCTGCCGCTGCTCTCCCAACCCACATTACATTTCTGGATAAACTGTTCAGCTGACTGAAATGGAGGTGCTGGGTCACCGGTGGCCGGGACAAACTGAAAGAGAAGGGACAGTGGGAGTTCAGCCTTTCCCTTTCCTTCTATATTGTCATTTTCAGCCCATGTGGTTAGTTACTCTGGGAAGTAACATTTTTTTTTAAAAAAAAAAATGATATGCTATGTGTGTACATCTGTGTGTGGGTTTGTGTGAGTGCAAGTTCCAGAGGAGACCAGAGGTGTCAGATCCCCCTGGGGCTGGAGCTACAGTTGGCTGTGAGCTGCTAGATAAGAGTATTCAGGACCAAACTATGGTTCTCTGCAAGAGCTGTATGAGCCCTTAACCACGAAAACATCCTTCCACTCCCTGGGAAGCAATCTCAACTTCCGGTCTTCACAAAAAATCCGTTGGACCTTCAATAATTGTTTTCAAATGTATGGATGCGTTCCATCTAACAGAATGCCAAGCTTTCTCCTTCTCCCTTGACTTTGTTCTTTCCTTTATGTTCTCGGGTCTGTTTGTAGAAATGTCAAACGCTGAGCAATTTCTGGGTGTGCAGTTTGTTGCCAAGTATGAAATTACCTCTTTTAGTTCAGGCAATAGGCATGTACACGAGTGTCCAGAAGTCCTTGGAAAGGCCTCTGAGAGGGAACTGGGGAGGTGCTGGCCCAAGGTGTGAACTTGCAGCTGTAAGATGAGAAAGTTGTGGAGCGGTGAGTGCTCACACTGTGAATGCAGCTAATAATGTACTGTGCACTTGAAGTCGCCCAAGAGAACAGATCTTAGGAAATCTCACCGTACAAATAGTGACGATAAAGCTGGAGAGATGGCTCAGCAATTAAGAGCATCGGCTCCTTTTCTCAGAGGAGCTGGGTTCAATTCCCTGCACCCACATGACAACTCACCTTTTGTAATTCCAGTTCCAGGGGATATGATGCCCTCTTCTGGCCTCTGTGGGCACTACATGCACTTGGTGTGTGGATATATGCAGGCAAAAAATACCCATATACATAAAATAGACATTAAAAGAACAACGTCTTTCCCAGGTGGTAGAAATGGTAATTAGATTGATATTTTCACAGTGTATATGCACTAAGCCCCATAGGCTTTTAATATATACATTTTGTTTATCAATTGTCCCTCAGTACAGTTGACCTGAGATTATTTCATGAAGTGTGATCAAGCAGCCATTTAGGTTCCTTTACAATTCTGTAATATTTGTGAATAAATCTGTTTTGCAAGATATACTGGAACTTGATTGTTTAATGATTTTAATGAATCAAATAAAAATATTGGTAAGGACTGCTTATTTGGGCTTTATTTAGTAAAAATTGGAACTCCAAATTCCTCTTTCTTAGATGAAGGAATGACAGAAACCACACTCTTCACCCGATTTAAAATCAGAATCTTCCTGTTACAAACACTTAAGACCCCAGGGTGACACCCAGCTCCTTATCCACCACGAGGAAGGAGAGAGACAACACTTATGGGTTCCAAAGATTTTAATAATTCACCACATACAGGATCACTGATCGAGCAGGGCTGCAGGACAAGGCCCTGGGAGTCCTGTTTCTCCTGACAGTCCCGAGCAGGGGCAGAAGTGGGGTTTGTAAGCATAAAATTCACAAACATTTGTTGCCAAGTCACAGTTACAATTTTCACCAATCAGGATTTAGAGATTAGGGACTTCCTGTGTGTTCCATTATTGTCAATCGATATACAGTGTAAGTCTTTCAGTCCAACCAATTAGATTCATTTGTTCTTTCAGTGGTTAAGAACAACCATAATGTTTCTAAAGAACGAAAGATGAATAATGACTATTTCTATGGCTTAGGGAGGAGGTTGCTCAGCCATTGGAAAGTTCTCAGCTCCCCTAGGGCTTGGGAACCTGAACTTTATTTCACCCTACAAGTAAAATGGAGTCTAAAGTCAACATAGCAGCACACAGGCCAAGATGCATTTACCTGCTTGCTCCCTTCACCTAACTATTCCTTAGCTCTGCTTGACTTTTTTCTCATGGATCACTGTGTGTGTGTGTGTGTGTGTGTGTGTGTGTGTGTGTGAGAGAGAGAGAGAGAGAGAGAGAGAGAGAGAGAGAGAGAGAGAGAGAGAGAGAGAGAGCGTGAGAGGGAGGGAGGGAGGGAGGGAGGGAGGGAGAAAAGCCCAGCTAACTTGTTACATAGTTAAAGATGACCTGGAACTTACAGTCCTCTTGCCTCTACTTCCCAAGTGCTAGCATTACAGGTGTCCTGTTTTATGAGACCTTAGAGTTGATCCAGAGCTTCGTGCATGCTAGGAAAGCACTCTGAGACATACTTCCTGTCCTTACCTGTCACTTTTATTTTACAGATTGATTTTCCATTGTTGATTTCCCTGATGCATTAGTTACTTTTTTTCCTTGTTGCTGTGATCAGATATCTAACAGGAATCAACCTAAGGGAGGAAGGTTAGAGGGATCCAGTCCATCAGGGTAGGAAAGACATGGAGACATGTGAGGAGCATGAGGCGGCTCTTCACAATGCATCCACAGTCAAGCAGCAGAGAGAGAGAGAGAGATGCATACGGTGGCTCAGATTCCATTCTCCTCTGTATTTAGTCTGTGACACCAGCCCACGGCATGGTGCCACCCATGTTCAGAGTAGTTTTCCTAAACACTTGACCTTTCTGGAAACACCTTCATAACATGTCTAGAGGTGTGTTTTAATGGCTGTTCTAAAGCCCATCAAAATTAACCCCCAATAAATATGTTCTGCACAGAAGCAGGACTACACCATTCATGAGTACATTCTGTACACAGAACCATGTTTGACACATAGTAGGTGCTTAATAATCTCTGCCAGAGCATTAAAATCAGAAATTCCAATCACTGAGAAATTGGGAGAATCACTTCCAGTGTTCTGATTTGGGTCTAAAAAATTATAATGAAGGCAAATTATTGAGGAGATCATTAAATGCTACAACATAGGGGGTAATGGAAGTAATTTTAATAGGTTACTTCATACTTTGATGAATTTCAAATGTAATCAACAGTTAGCAGCAGACTCCAAAGACACGTGATAAGATCAAGCTGAATTTGAAGGTGACAGCAACTCTCAGCAGCTTGTCGCCCAGTTTCCCAGTGACCTTTGCCTGATCTTATCTGGTCCACAGCAACCTCTACTGCCCTTTGTGGTTATAGCTTATGACTTGAAACTCCCATAATGACAGAAAATTGAGAGTATGATTTCTTTTTTTAAAATTATTTTTATTTCATGTGCATTGGTGTTTTGTCTGCATATAATATCTGTGTGAGGGCGTTAAATCCCTTGCAACTGGAATTATAGACAGTTGTGAGTGGCCATGTGGGTGCTGGGAATGGAACCGGGTCCTCTGGAAGAGCAGTATGTGTTCTTAACCACTGAGCCATCTCTCCAGCCCCCCCCCGTCCCCCAAGAGTATGATTTTTATAATGTCTGTATACTGAAGAATTCAGCTCTGAAGAGGGGAAATAATACCAAATGAATTTGCCTTCTACCCTTGCCGACTTCTTTACTTGAATTAAGGAATTTTAAAAGTGAAGAGAGCCTGAGTGTCAGTAGTAAAAATATCTTAATAGTTTGAACACAGAGCTGTTTGCTGTAACCAGATCTTGAATTGAGGGAGTGCCCGGGGATAAACATACTTGTCACTTACGGGTCATCGGTCTTCACCAGCTGATGATGGGAGGGTTCAGATCCCAGTGTCTCCACCCCCCATGCAACAGGGCAGTGACAGCTTACTCTACTACATTTAGCATCCATAGGCAGGATGTTCTCCCTCAGCTGCCTTTCTCCCAGCCCCTGAAATGGTGCCATCCATATTTAGCCTGGGTTTTTCCACCACTGTTTTTGTCTTTTATAATTGCCTAAAAATACGCATGGAGTTTGTTCCTGCTCCCCTCTCTGTAGGGCCCATAGTGGTTCTAGATGCTAAGAGCATAACATATCTCCAGGCTTTCGTTAAAGCAGCTCTTTTTGTTTTAGGGTCAAATTGGGATGTCTCTGGGCACTCTGATGCAGCTTATGGGGGAGAACCATGTTGAGGACTCATAAGCTGGCTGGCCACAGTCTTTGGAGCTAAATTTTGAAAAATCATTTATGGGAAACAGGTTTGGGCTACGATCTAACATACATTATCACTGCTACTATTGTGTAGAGGAATCATAGTTTGTAAAAATAACCTTGATTTTCAAATGTGACAAAGAACTAGTTTTAAGTTTTATTGCTTTGTAATATTATTGGTTTTGCTGGCTTATTTAATCAAACTTTTATTATAATATGCAAATGTAGACAGACCTTTCTATGAATCAGTCCACTCTTGTTGTGAGAATTTATTTGATCTAGTATGTAATATAAGATACACTGGTAAAAAGCCCATGCCCATGGAAAAATATCTGAAGACTTCATCACAATTGTACATTTATGTTGAGTTATAAACTTGACCTTGGGTGCATATATTGTCATTTGGTTGTGAAATCCACAACTTCCTACCTATGAATAATCAAGACACAGAAGCACTTTCACATTTAAATTGTTTTAAAATTATTTATTACCAAGATGTAGTCCATTTTTACAATAAAATGCCATCATTGACAAATCCCACATGAAGAAGGGAAGGTGCTCAAGTATTTCCCTATCATTTACCTGGATTGAGGGACAAACAATGTAAGATATGCCTTTAAGAACTCTCTGTTAAAATACCCTTCAAATGAGACATGATTTAAAAGGACAATAACTGAATGTAACTTCACAGATTAGTTTAACTCTTTCGGATTGGACAGACATGGTGGGTACATTCCTGGTATCCAAGCAGTTGGGAGATAAAAACAGGGGAACTGCTACAAGTTCAAGGCCATCCTGGTTTGTGCACTGAGTTCCAGTCTCAGAAGTCCAGATCAAGCAATCAATCAATCTATGAGTCTACATTTTTTACCACTAACATATTAAGCATTTCACTATGAACACTGTAGTGTAGATCTTAAGTGTCCCCCAGAGGCCCATGTGCTGGAGCAGGTGTCCTCTATGAAGTAGAGTGTGGGAAAAGAAAGGGAAGAGGAAACTTGGACTCTCTCTGCTCACCTGTCTCGCTTCCCTTCTTAATTATCATGAAATGAATATGGTCCACTCACCCTGAATTCCCATTATGATTTACCATCTGCTGTAGCCCCAAAGTGGTGATACCAACTGAAACCTCTGTAACTGGCACCCCAAGCAAGCTTTTCCTCCTGTAAACTGACAGGTATTTGTTATAGTAACAGGAATATGACCAATGCAGTAAGATTGACGGTACAAAGACAAACACACATACCTTCAGCCATTGCTTCATCTCCTGACCCCAAGCTTGAGCCATAGTATAGAAAATATTTATTGAGACCCTTCTCCCGGGAAGATGAAAAGAAATGTGTATTCTCCCCAGACAAAGAAATGACTGACTCTGTCTTTGTGTGCGTTACTTATGAGGATCCTGGATGACACTGAAACAGCTGTGTAGCTAAATGTTCTACCACAGAATCAGGGTTGACTCACAAAGCCTGTTGAAGTCCTACCTCTAGTCTACTTCCCACCCCCTACATATCCTAGCACCCCTACAGGACCCCCATACAGCTGGGGACAGGAGGGAGTGCATGGCTGGAACCTTAGAGGCAGATTTAAGAACTGTCCCTTATCTCCTTATAATGGGTGGGGGATGTTAACAGTGACTTTACTATGACCATTTTTTTCTAGATGTTGTCGTGGGAGTTTTGTTGGCATAAGCATTCTCTCACCACTGAGAGTGCAAGAAAAGAGATGTCACTGGTGGACCAAGGCCAGGATAGCTCCTAAAAGTCTTCCATCCCGGGTCCAGTTCCAATTCTCATTTTATACTCTAAAACCACAAGGTGGGGCAGGTACACAAGCAGATTTTACAGATGTCTGCGTGGCAGTCAGCGGCTTGTTAAGGGCAAAGACTCATTGTTTCAGCCATTCCTCTGGCTCATTCTGTTCCAGGTAGCAAGCAAAGTCACGCTTGGCAAATAGGGAGAATGAGCAGTGCTTTAAATCGCTAAATAAACCAATAAATCATTATCTAATAATTGATTTGTTCTTCTACCTTGTTCCTACTTCAACATCGCGGGACTGTCACGTGACCTTGGGGCTATCTGTGGATCACAGCAGCAGTCTCCACTCCAGGAGGATGGTGCTGGAAGGAAGCAGCCTCTCTATGACACTCGTGGACAAAAGCAGACTCCATAGGCTGGGGATGTAGCAGGGTTGGTAGGGTCCTTACCCAGCAGGCATTAAGTCCTGCATTTGATCCTGAGCACTGAATAGTCTGAATGTGGTGATGAATACCTGTAATCCCAGCTGCAGAGACAGAAGGATGGAAAGTTCAAGGTTAGTTTTGACTACACAGCAAATTTGAAACCAGTCTGTCTGGGATACATGAGACCTTAGCTCAATAAGTAAAATAAATAAAATAAATGTAGATTTCTTGAGGCAAATAGGACTGGACTTGGTAGTCTTGCTGGACAAAACAGGCATCTGTTAGTTCTAGTTCTGGGTAGAGCTATAGAGCAGGATGTCTTGACATACTCCTGATCCAGTGGGTACATAGCTTTGTAGCAGATCCAGATGGCTCAGGTTTCTGGGCCATAACACTCCACCAGCTCTCACCTGTGCAACATCCACATTTCCTTTCCTCATCATAGACTCAGATGCAGTATGGAACTCTAACTTCCTTTGGCTCAATCAGTTCATCCCAAAGGAGGGTCTGGCTGGCAAGGACTTCTTTCCACTTTCTTCTTGTGCTTCTGGTCCCTCCCTGCCTTTCTCTTCTTCCTCAAGTGGCTATTTGTCAGGAAACAAAATTTAAATGTTAGACAGGCACAATTTATGTTTGAACAGTCAGCAAGCAGGGGAAAGACCTGGGAATCAATGTCTTCCTCTCTTCTTCTTGGGTTGTGGTAAATTATGAGCCCAGCTGTGGAAAACACTCATGGTCCATGAAGACTTCCTGTCTTGCTAGAGTTGGTTTAGTCCAGACAGCCAGGATCCCACTAAGAATTTCTTCCCTGCAGGGTGGTGATGATCCCATGAAACCTTTGTCTTTAGCAATTGAGACCTCCCATTGGACATCTAAATTCCCTTTCTGGCTTCCTACAAAGCCCTTTAAAATTACATTTTACATACGGTTCGTGCATGGACATGTGCACCACGACACACGTGCAAACATGGCAGCAGTGTGGCAGTCAGCGGACACCTTCAGGGAGTAGGTTTTCTCCTTCCATCAGGTATGTCTCAGGCATTGACCTCAGGTCGTCAGCTTTGGCAGCAAGGACCTTTGCCCACTGAGCCATCTCCCTGGCCCTGCAGAATCTATTTTAGCTTTAATTCACACTTTTACTTTTGGGAGCTGAGAATCTGAATCTCATTCACAAATCTACCTTAAGATATTTCATTATGAGAGAATTGGATTAATTTTTAGGGCTTTGGTAAGCTTTTCTTTCCTTATAAGGGCCATTCATTTACCTGTTTTATTCACTTAGATGAAGCCCACTTGAACACATATCATGATTTTCAAAGCTATTTTGAAATAATGGAGACCCTGTCTAAACCTTTAAAGGAAAGGGCTTACTTTAATAGATTTTCTAGAGTATCCTAGCAACCACACTATCATGAAATTTATCAGTTTCTCAGAAAGAATGTTCACTAAATTCAAGCAAAAGACCCTTCGGTTTTAGTTTCTTACGAGCATTTTTCTTCATTGTCCCAAGCGTTGGTTCTTCTCAGACACCTTCACTCTGGAGACATCACTAATGTCCATTAAAACAATATTTGATGTTATTCTGCCAAGGTTAGCTCATCAAGTGATAACAAACTCTACCTGAGAGTAGACAGATGCATTGGTAGGTATTTTAATAATTGTACATTTTTAAATGCCAAGAGGTAATATTTAGCTTTTGAGTTTTAATTTCTACGCACACAGAGAGATGTCATGAAATCTTGATCCCAAGACAGCTGAGGCTTAGGAAACACATTCATTTCTATTGATCTTGATTGTCCTCAGTGTTGCGAAAGAATGTTTTGTTCTGCTCTTCCATCAATTATCCATTATTTTCCGAGGCCTCCAAAAGAATTCTGAATGCAAACAAAGACTTAAAAAAACCTTTCCAGGTGTGTAGACAAGCCAAGCAGAAAATGGTGTGAATGAGACATACATTCTGTAAGTGGGGTTCAGACCTGAACAAACTATTAAAATTAAAGAGCTTAAGCATGAAGCCAGGGATGGCCAGGAAGAGCACCTGTGTAGATCACTAGCATTCTCAAGTCAGCCTTAATTTCAGCCTTCCTGTTATCATGAAAACAAACTGAAATTGTTATGTGGATTGGCCTCAGGGGAATTAAAGCATTCATGGGTTCTTTGCTATATAATCATAGAGTGTCAGCAGGGGTGTGTATGTGGACATGTATGTGAATACTGCACATACATAAGCACACAACTATTTTAATTTAGTAGCATGATTATCCAGTCATAGAGACCTAGCAGGCATGCTAATAGTGAACATCAGAGTATATCCAGAAGAATAGATTAATATGTCCAGCATTTAGAAGCTGACTTTGTAATGACAGCTTCCTTCTGGGACAATGTCCTTTAGCAAGAGTTGAAACTTATAAAGACTCTTTTTCCTTTCAAATATTAGACATTCAAAAGAGATGCAGGCATTCCATCACACTAAGTATTTTTTTTCTATTATAAGGGATTTCTGATAGCAGCTGACAACATGAAGTATTCTTTATAAGATTCTTGTTTAAATATAACCCGAGTTATTTAGCAGTTGAGTTACTCTTGGAGCTGTGTGAACATTATTAGTTTCTCCTTCATCCATGCTTAACTACTTTGTCTGATTATTCATTAAACCTCAGTTGTCTTGGTTTTATCCTTTGGATTCGTGGAAGGGTTTGGTTATGAATTAGGTTTTGGTGCTGATGTTGACAACAAAGGAGCCAGGATGTCAGAGGCAGAAGATGCTGGATTCCGGCAGCATCCCTGAGTGGTTCTCCTCCTTTGCTTCTTTCACTGCCAGCTTGGTCAGTGTTGTCCTTGAGAGAGAGAGACAGAGAGACAGAGAGACAGAGACAGAGACAGAGACAGACAGACAGAGACTCATCTATGATATGAGCCAGACTGATTTAAGAATTCTGCAGGCTAAAGAGACTTTTCCAGGAAAACTCATTTGTTCAAACAACACTCTGGATTCTTATCACCTTGGCAGTCCAGGATTCACAAATCACTAGACAACAATTATTCATTGACTAGACACTGTGTGGTGAATCAAGGCATACTGGCCTGATAACCTGGAACCCAGGAGGGAAGACTTTCTAAAGCACATTCTGACACTTGGGTGAGAGTCCTGGGCCAGCCTGACTACTCTTTCTCCATCCTTCTTCAATCTTCCTCTATGCAGAAGAAAATAAACCAAACAAACAACTCTCCTGGAGGCCTGACTTCCCTCTGTAAACATTTACAGTTCCTAGGAATCGAGGACTTAGCTTTAGGCTGTTCTTTCCAGGGTTACAGGAGGTGAGTAAAGGGACAAAGGGGCAAAGCAGTGAGGATCAGGCAGAGCTCCACCTAACCTATCTCCCTGGACAAGCATGGGGAGGGCTGTGATTCCTGCAGGATGGGCAGAGGAGAGCAGAGGCTGAGATGAGCACAAACATCCCCTGGCTGAGAGGATCAGACTGAGGCCAGTTCTACAAATGGATGAGTGGAGACCAACCCCATTTATAGTGCAATTCCTCTTCAATGAGCGTGAGCATTCACTTGTGGAAATGAGACTTCCTTAGGAGGTTGTGGAGGGGCTGGAGGGACGGACGGCTCAGTGGTGACGCTCAGTGGTGACGAGTACTTGCTGCTGCTCTTGGAGAGGACCCGATTTCTGTTCCAGGCATCCAAGTCAGGTGACTCACCACTGCCTCTAATTCTAGCTCAAGGAGAAGTCTGGGGCTTCTGGGCACCTGCATGCACACAGTATTTTTTTTTTTTTTTGAGCTATTGTATAGAGCGATGTAACTTGGGCCCTAAGACTACTGCTTACTTCTAATGTACTCTCCATCTTGATGATCGCAAAATAATTTTCCCTTGAGCTTTCCAGATCTCAGTCTGTAGCTACAGCTTCCAGAATCACAGGCACCCTGCCACGGAGCTGGAGAATTGAATTCTTGCCGTTAATTAAAAGAGAAGAGCATTAAACTACAGCAAAAACAAAGCAGCATGCTCTTTTGAATGCAGCAGCTTAAGGAACAGCAAGTCTAATTAGAGGAGGATGAGAGAGTCTAAATGGGACTTGTGGCCACTTTCAAGCAGAAGACTGGTGGCGCGGATGCCTTTGAACGGATCCCTTTCATCGTTCCCATGCAAGCCCGAACCAGGGCCTCTTCTCTGCTCCCCAACCCCAAGCACTTAGCTTAGTTCTCAGATGAAACAAAGATGTTATAAGAAATGGAATACAAAGGAGACAGATTTCTGAGATAGTGGGGAAGTGGGAGAGGAGGAAATGTCCCCTCCTCTTTTGGAGACTCTCCTATTGCTCAAATGTTTAAAGGAAGTAAGTCCTGGAGCTTTGGACTGTCAACACTGCGAACCTTCAGAAACAATGTAACATTCTAGGAGTATAAAAAAAAAACAACAACTTGCAACTTGACTTTAAAGCCAAAGTTATGGGATTCGGAAGAAAATAAGCTTATTGGCAAAGCTACTGTCAACATCATTATTAATATTTGTTTTTAATGAACATTTACTATATGCAAGACAAGGCATTTAATGACTACAAGGGAGATCTCATTTCCACACAGCTTCCTTTATTTGCACTTGACCTTCCCACTTCTTAGGAGAGCCTGCTTAAACATTTAAAGGGGTCCTGTTTATGCTGCCTGCTCTCCTGGGGTGTAAGAGAACCTGTGTTTAGAAGTCAGCAACATATTCTTTGTCTGAGTGTGGCTTCTTCACTCATTAAATGATCTGTTCAGACTGCACGATTTTATAAACTTGAGAAAATCAATGTAGGAAACAGTTGCATAAAGCAACAAGCCACTGCACGCAAAACTAATACGTTTTAATGGGTGTCACTTTGTGATTTTCCAATTCCATTGAAATGGCATTTTTGCTTCTCACTCTTAGCTCCCTTGGGAGCGGAGCAGGCAAAAAATCACCTCACCATGCCTGGGAACAAGCCTGGGAATGCTTTTCTTTCTTAAAGACAACCGAAAGAGCAGTCAGTTTTTGTTGTCTTCTCTGCAGTGTGAAGCAGTGGGAAAAGCAAATGAAAGGATCTATGATTGCGAAAACAAATACACAGAGAAGTACAAAAGCGTGACATACAAAACAGCGCGCTGCAAACATTTCACCAATTTTCGTTTTACTAAGGAAGAAAATCACACGAATTGTTTCTGTCTAAAGTACTCTACTTGAAAAGGCAATTCAGTCTCCTAGCAACCAACACTTCGCCAGATCAGAAAGCTGGCTGGAGGAAGGGAGGAAGGCCAGTTACACAAAGGGTAGAACAGAATTCTCCAGGGCCTGGAAGGGAGGGAGGAGAGGTGTCCTAGCCCAGTTCCATTCTCCCAATGCTGGCTGGCCTCTGGGACCTCAGAGGTTCCAAACAGGGTCAGCAACCAGGGCACATGCTGGAACTGTCTCCTCTGCCTATGCCCTGGCACCTCTTTTTCCATTCCCCTGGGACTCGCCCTTTCTAAAACCCCAACATTAACACAAGCAAAGCTTGGCATTCCTCTGCACCCAGGCTGCCCTAAATGGTTTTCAGGAAACAACAACAAAATCTTGCAACATTCTTTTTTTTTTTTTTCTGCTCATGTGTTCTGATGTCACCAAAAAGTGTAGATCCCAGCACACACACACACACACACACACACACACACACACACACACACACACACAAGAGCGAACAGTGCAGACATTGACAGAGAGGATTACAACTCAACTCAACCCTGCCGTTATTTGCCTGGCAACAGTCTCCTATCTCACGGGTTATGTGCCTGGTCCCTCAGACCACCGCAGATGCTTCAGATGCTAACTGTGAGGTCTCAGGTTAGCCACAGTTTCTGTCTGACATGGCTGCACAGAGGAGGGCCCCAGACTCCTCTCCTGTTTGCTCCTTTACCAGAGCATCAAGCAGAACTCTGGAAAATGGTCTACTGACCATGATGTCAGCTTATTACAATGGGGACAAACCCTGGTAGCTGTGGTGTGAGGAAAGGATGAGAAGGAGTGTAAGTCTTCTAGGACCTCACTAGGCTCATCCTGTGCCCCCTAAATCTGCACAACTCATCAGCCTGGAAGTCTCTGAATTGTGGCCTTTAGAGTTTTTATGGAGGTTTCATGAAATGCTGATTGCATCAAAGGCAACCTCAGGCACGTCTTTGCTTCCCGAGGTAGGGCAGAGGTATGGAGTTGAAAGTGCCAATCCTCAAATTCTGTGATTGGTTTCCCAGGCAACAAGCTTCCATCTTTAGGCTATCCAGGAGTCACCCACGGAGTCAGCTCATTAACATACAAATCGCTTCATCCTCCCAAGTCCCAAGGGTTTTAGGAGTTATATGTCTGGAAAGCAGAAGAATGCTAGGACACATTTAAAAAAAATATATCATACTGCCACATAAGACCAAATTAAAATTAAATGAAATTAAAAATCCGTTCCTCAGTCACACATGCCACCTTCTGGGTGCTCCCTCGCTGATTTTCTCAGCCCAGGTCTGTTCTGTGGTGCTCTCCAGAGCTGCACTGAGGAGTGCTGAGCTCTCTACCATGGTGATGGCTATTCCTGGTTGTCAACTTGGCTCTATCTGGAATGAACTACAATCCAGGAATGAGGGGCACACCTGTGATCCGGATCTTGAGGCTGGAAGACACACCCTTTAATTCCAGATCTTAAGGTGGGAGGCAGACCTTTAATCTGGGCCACACCTTCTGCTGGAAGCCTATATAAGGGCAATGGAAGAAGGAAGGCTTCCTTCTTCTCCACCTGCTCGCCCTCACCTTGTCAGCAGATCTGTTCCTTCACTGGCATCGGAACCCACTTCTTCCATATTCCAGCATGTTCAGAAGCCCAGCTAAGATACTCAGCCTCGTGGGACTGAGCAACTGCTAGATGCTTGGACTTTCCATTCACAGGTAGCCATTGTTGGACTGCAGCCTGTAAGTCATGCCAATAAATTCCCATATATATATATATAATATAATATATATATATATATATATTCATATATATTTAGTCTATAAGTCCTGTAACTCTGGAGAACCCTGACTAGTAATCTATGAAGGGAAGTTTCTAATTCACGTTTTCCTACTGATGCCTCTTTCCTATCTGGAGTGAGTGGGTGTTTGTCCCCATCTATCCAGGACCACTGTCACACGCCAGCTGCCATACTGAGAGCACCAGGATTTGGAACAACAGGGTCATCACCCTGCAGTCTCTTCCCTGTGCTGGATTTGTGTGTACTGGGCCCTCGGGGGTCACAGGATGGAAAGACACTCAAGCTGTGGCAAGTACCATCACTGGGGGTAAAGAATGGGGAAGGAGGACGAAGTCTCCTGACTCAGCCCTGCTGGGAGTGCCTGAGACCAGGCCACAGGCAAGCTCTCTGTGTGTCTCTCTCTGTCTCTGTCTCTCTCTGTCTCTGTCTCTGTGTGTGTACATGTTTCTTGTGCATGTGAGTGTTGCTGCAGATAGGACCAAAGACCCCTAACACATTTGGCAGGCATTCTATGGCTGAACTATATAAGGGTTCTCAATGTCTTCAGGAACTCAGGAGAACCAATGCGTTCCTGTCCAAAATGGATGCTTAGTATTTTTAGTAGTGTATTTTCATTATACAAATGAAGTTTCATTATGACATGCCCATACATTAATATCATATACTCTGACCATATTCCCTCCACAAACTACTCTTTTTTCAACTCCTCTCCCATATCCCCAATAGGCTTCCCTTTGCATTCACTTTGCATTTGCTCTCTCCCCTCACCACTTAGATTCCATATATGAGAGACAGCATGCAATGCCCGTGTTTCTAAATCAAGTTTACATAATTCTTTCTAGTTCCATCCATTTCCTGCAGAAGACATAATCCTTTTCTTCTTCGTGGCTGAATGATACTCCATACTGTAGACATGTATCACCTTTTCTTTATTCATCTGTTGGCAGGCTCCTGGGCTGATTCCATAACTTCGCTGTTGTGGACGCCCATTCTTGGTAGCATTGCTCATTTGACCATGGATGCTACAGTGATAAACCAGTTGATTCTATAGATCACTGACCAGAGAAACTTCTACACCTTTTCATTTTCATTCCAGGGCTTTCACAACGGCGCCCACACTTACAGAAAATGGATCCTGTATCATTGAAAGTGAGTTCTAGGGCTGATAAGAGGGGTAAGGGTGCTCGCTGCCAAGGCTGACAACCTGGATTTGATCACAGGCATTCAACATGGTGAAAGGAGAGAACCAACTCCTGCAAGTTGTCCTCTGACCTTCATATCCACTGTGGGATGCCATCTCCCAAATAACTAAAGGAAGGAAGATGATGATGATGATGAGGAGGAGGAGGAGGAGGAGAAAACCATTCTAAATTGATAATTCTTCTTCATGCAACTGAAAATATTTTCTTCACAAAAGGTTTTTCCATGTGACTCCCCAAGGCTTTTTAATTTGAGTAGATGCCATCTCGAGCAGTGTTAATTAGAGAGGCAGAACCAAGAACTTCCATAAACTTTGACACAGTATGCGACACCGGAAATAGCTCAAAGAAAGGGCTCTGAGCATCTCGTTGGCTCATGTGATGCTGCCCCATTGACAGGCCCTCAGGGCCTGCAGGCAGGGTGCACACTGAGGGGTTCAGGAAATGAGAACCATGGCTCTGCCCAAGGGAAACGTTTGAAACTAGGATCAAGCTTGAGTTTCTTCGTAGTTTCGGTGGAGATTTAAAACAGCTCCGTGTGGCTAGAACATACAAGGAATGGACCCCTGAGGGGCAAAGCCAGATGCACAGAGCTCTCAGAGAGACCCAAAGGTGCAGGCCTGGAATTGTGTCTCTACAGTTTAATCCGAAACTCAGCAATCCGGAGCAGAGTGAAGAAAGCAGAGGCCTTCTTCCTGGAATCAGTTAGTAATGTTAACCTTCACAAGACCGAGGCAGCAACTTCTTTTACACAAACCAACTTAGTTCGCAAGCTTTCTTTCAGCCCACAAAAAATATAAACAACAAATGACCTAAAATCCCTTTGCTGGTCAACAAAACTTGCAGTCAGACCAGGATTATTTGGGGGATGGAGCTTCACTTCCACACACACCTAGATGCTCTCCTACACTCCGTAGGAGCCCTAAGAAGTCTCTGTTCTCTGCTGTGGCTGATGTTCTAGTCAGGGATGCTACAAGGTGCACTATGAAGCTATCCTTCCTTGGTTCTTCTTACAGACCTCCTGTGCTTTTGGGAATGCAAATACTTGGGAGTGGTGGTTTGGATGAAAGTGTCCCCCATAGTCTCCAGCATTTGAACACTTGGTCCCCAGTGGGTGGCACTATTTAGGGGAGGCTTAGGTGGTATCATCTTGCTGGAGGAAGTGTGTCACGAGGGTCAGGCTTTGAGATGAAAACTCTCACACTACTTCCAGGTCCTGGACTCTGTTTTGTGGTTCATGATGTAGATCTGGGTGTTCTGTTCTTGCCTCCATGCCTGGCTGCAGCCATGCATCCCCATCATGATGGATGCCATCTCACTGTCATGTAAACCAAAACTCTTCCTTCTATAGTGCTTTTAGTCATGGTGTTTTATCACAGCAACAGAAAAGTAACGGATATGGACTTCAATGCTGCGTGTTTCTGCATTCGGTGCTGCGGACACGACAGAGGCTTGATCAAGATGTATCTGCAATAGGTGGTGTCTTTTCCACCTTCTTTCTCTAGCCTTCTCTCCTATGTGTTCATAGAAACTGTATTTGAACTTCTGACCAATCTTCTTTCCATGATGATCTGTCCGATCAACCCATCATCTACAATTGAAAGTTGCATATCTGTGGATCTTTCCCCAAAACTCAGGAACTGCATTCACTGGTCCTATGGAAACACAACTCTTTATCTACTTTAACAAAGCTATATTCCTGCAAAAAATACTTACTGTTTACTTTATATCTATCACAGATTTATGAAAAATTAATTCATCCCTTTGGTGATGTTTTTGTTCTAGGCATTTCTCTCCACCTTCTCCACTGACTTGTTGGGTGGAGAGCCCAGAAACAACTTAAACTACCCAAATCACTGGGAATATGAGAAATATATCTATTTTCAGGTGCAAATAGATGGTGATGATGAAAACAACCATGTGTGTCAGGTACTGAGATTTTAGCATTTGCCTGGTCTGGTTCTAAGACTTATTTCTCATAAGTTCAGAGGGCTTTGGAGAAGTAGCCACTGCTTTCCTCTTTGGCTAATGAGAAGGTAAAGTCTCAGGGGAGATGTGACTAGGATTGTTCAGCTGAGAACTTGAGGAAATGGGATATGCCTTCTGTGATCTGACTCGAGGGCCCTTGATTGTATCCACAAACTCCTTCCTTCTTGGGCATCCTGAATATCCCTAAACTATAGAAAAACAAACAAACAAAAAAAATCATCAAAGCATTTTCACCATATGGTGTTAACTACGAACTCTTACACACTTTCAAAGTAAGATAACACTGACTGCAAAACTGTATCAGAATATTCAAAAGGGAAATCATCATCAGCTTATATTCAAAAGTTATATTACAATAGCATATGGGAACAAAACTTTGTTCTAACCCCAATGAAGTCATGATGACCAAGAGGCCATATTGAGTTGTATACAGCTTTATCTGAACCAAGATATTTCTCAGGGTATTGTGTAAGTTAATTTTCTCATTTCTATGAACAAATGCCTGATGACAACAACCTAAGGAAAGGAGAGTTGACCTTGGCTCACAGTTTATCATGGCAGAGAAGGCATATGGAAAGGCTCTGAGGCAGCTGCTCACATTGGCTCTGTAGTCAGGAAGCAGAGAGCATGATGAACATTGATGTTTCACTTGCTTCCTCCCTTCTACTCAGCCTGGGACCCCAGCCAATAAGATGGTCTGCCCACGTTCAGGGTGGGTCTTCTCTCCGACTTAAACCTTTCTGGAATCTTCGACAGAAGACACAGCTACAGTTGTGTTTCCATGGTGACTTTAAATCCAGTCAAGTTGACAATGAAGAATAACCATTGCAGATGTCAATTTCATTAGAAGAGGCATAGCCTACCAGTTTCACTTATTCCTATTATCTCAAATTCATTAATTCACTCATACATTTATTTTCAAGAGCTTTCTAACTCCTGAAATGCAACCACTCTTTCCACTTACAGTCATTGATGCAGAATCATAAATAAAAGGCATTAGATCTTTATTACTGATAAAACTTTTGAAATGTGGACCACATAGCTCTTCATAATTTTTCTCAAGAATAGTTTTGAATCTTGTTCACTGAGGTACCACACTGGGACATGGGTAAGTTAGTTAGCCTTCACACCACATCAAGTCACATTTCCAAGTTGTGTTCTCTAACCAGGAAAGTGGACTCCTCTTCATCTTGGCGGTAAAAGTGTGAACTACCAGGGCAGCCATAAAGGAGGATATTCATAGATGTCTTGCCTTGTGCTAGCAAGCATAGAATAATCACCCACTTTAGCTAAATGAAACTTAATCCAGAACATGTGAAAGGATAGGGTAACTAAGAACACAGGAAGAGCATCAAAGTGACCTGAGACATCATAAAGCACATTAAAATGAAAAGGGAGCCACCCTAGAAAACTCATTCTGAGATGGTTTGTGTAGCAAGAAGCAGCCTCATATACCTGAGCAGGCCCAAAGGACATCACCGACATACAGACTCTGAGAGACTAAGCTTAGCCTATCTTATTTAAAATGCAGAATGTGGGGTTGAGGGACAGCCCAGTCAGTAAGATGCTTCTTTCAGAAGCACGGGGACCTGATTTAGAGTTCCAGACACACAAAAAAATGTCAGGCCTGGTGCATGCTTGTAAACTCATCACTGGGGAGGCAGAGACAGGAGGATTCCTCTTTTGGCTGCCTGGGCAGTCTAGCCTACTTAGTAAGTTACAAGCCAAGGAGAGACCCTGTCACAAAAAAAATGTAAATGGTATTCTTGAAGATGACACCTTAGATTGTCCTCTGTTCTCTGCACACCTGTGTCTGTGCATGCACACAACTGTACACACACAAGCACAAACACATACACACACACTGCATTTAAAAAGGCAGAAAGCAACTCAAATATCAAAATGTATATATAGGGGTTACATATTTGGCTCACTGGTAGAGTGGACACCTAACAAGTGCAAGGCCCTGGGATTGGTCTCCTGTACTTAATAAGCAAACAAACCAACAAAGTGTATTCAAAATAGTAACAGGCATGTGAGGTAAAATCAAATGTAATTATTTGAAAAAAAAATCATTATATTTTCCCCATCTTTTGACAGTACTTACATGGAAAAATCATTAATTTGCACATCATAGTTTTGAAAAAAAATCTTAAAAAATAAAATAATAGTTCTTGGCAAAGGGTCTTTATCTGTCCAGGAAGGATTCAAGGTGTGAGGGTGAAGGGCCTTTGTGGTGGGTTTAGAGAAACAATGCTGTCCAGATGAGCACCCCTAAGCCACTCTGGCACAGGCTTTGTGCAGGACTGAACGAATCTGCAATATTTCCCAAGCAAAAGCGTTGGGTTGATGCCAGCATAGACATGGGCAAGGCGATACCTGACTCTGGGTGTGCGTATGCTGCGGGCAAGGATGGTCGCCCTACCCAGTGCTTTTACCACTGTGAAAAACAGACAGCTGTAGTGTTCAAGTCTGTTTCACAGACCAGCTCATACAGCCATGTAGAGAGACTCTTCCAGGGCATTGCTTCCCTATCTGTGGACAGGCAATGAAAAGTCTTCTGCCTAAGTGACGGTTAATTAGCTGCTGACAGCATCCAGGGAAGACCAAGTCTGCCTTGTCTGCTTTGCTCTTTGCCTGGGATGGAGATGAGAGGTGACTGTTTGTCAGCACAAGTGAGAAGCACGGGAAGAAGGGAAGGTGGAATGGCAAGTGACCCTTCGTCCTGGCCTCGGCAGCCTCCAGTTTTATCGAAACGTAGAGGTCGTTGAGAAGATTAAAGTGAGTTTCAACATTCACATTGAGGTTACTATTAAAAAGACAATCTTGTATATATTTTTTAAGTACCTTGTCACTTCAAAATATTTTGAGAGTCTACTGCCAAGGGGACCAAGTGG
Organism: Peromyscus leucopus; assembly: GCF_004664715.2. NCBI lineage: Eukaryota > Metazoa > Chordata > Mammalia > Rodentia > Cricetidae > Peromyscus > Peromyscus leucopus. The sequence goes on from NC_051068.1 coordinate 59,988,183, forward strand.
CTTATCCCTTTATCTTGGAGTTGTGGTGGGATTTTCTTCAGGATGGCCTCATGGTCAAATGTGCAAAAGCAGCACTTCAGAAGAGCATCCTGGAATTCCAGGTGAAGGCCCATCATGGCATGTAGGATTCCAGAGGCCTCTCCAGGAAGTGGTCTTGGTCCTCAGAGCTGCCGTCTGCACAGATCCTCTGTCCCTGGCTCTGGGGGAGGAGCCATACCTTCATTTCTTTGTCTTGTACTCTCCTGCGGGCTTGCTTATCTGGCCTTAACTTCTCCTAGGCAAGAAGACTGTGTATTTTGTGTAGGACTATTCATGAGGAACCCAGACTCTGACTGCATCCCATTTGGGGTGCCTCATTAAGGGCAGACAGCCCTCAACTTCGTGGGCCTGCCAAGAATGCACTAACATGCACACAAGTGGAAATGGAGCTCAGGCAGCGGAGTCAAGCGGAGCAGCTATGCGCCGGACTTGAGGGGATGGAGAGGAAAAGCAGGACTTAGTTTCCTTCGGGCATCTTCCAGTCCTTTTGGCCACGGTTGCCACTGCAGCCAAAGCAGCTGCTGTTGTCCTGCAATGGAAAGAAAAGCCCAAAGGCCCCTAGACCCAGGGCTAATATCAAACTTTGCTGCCAACTAATCGTTTCCATGATGAATCCACTTATTTCCGATATTGATTCATTTATGAAGCATGAACTCATAATTAGTTATCGACTCTGTGGAAAAAAAATATTTATAAAGCACATATTCTATGATATCGCATGATTCACAGGAGCTGCAGAATGGCTGGTAACCTTCCACATCAGCTAAGTATATAGCCAGTCCTAAACATCTCTGGTGGTTGCAGGTGTTACTTAGACGCAGCCAGTTCTCCATCACGGGGAAACGATGCTTAGAACAGACTTGGTTTTAAAAAGACTTGTGTACATGGTGAAATAATAGCTAAGATGCAGAGTCAAAGGAAGGCCAGAAGACCAAGTTGCCTTTTATTTTCAAGATAGCTCTAAAAGGGGGGATTTAGGAGTTTGGCATTTGCTTGGTGGTGATTCTCTTTGGGGATGGGCATCATCCTGTTGCTGGCATGCCCCTAGACAGGTCACGTCACCTCTCTGTACTTACGTGTTTCTTTTCAAACCTACCTGAAAAATAGAGTCAGGCACTACACTGCAAGTCTTCAGGAAAGATGGACTGCATGCATGCCAGCATGACACAGGTCACATCCCTTATCAACACTGGGGGTCATCTCAGCTCCTCTCATTACATCCTGTGACATCTCTACAATGACCAAGTCGCCTACTGATTTCTCACAGCATGGCCTTGCTGTGGGGTGGCAGGTGTTTTCAGTTGGTGTTATTTCCTGAATACTTAGAATTCTAAAGCTGGGTGTGGTGGGGTGCACCTCTGACACCAGCACTCGAGGTGGAGGCAGTAAGACTGTGAGTTCAAGGCCAGCCTCTCTCCCAATGCTGGGTAATGGCAGCAAGCTGCAGCCCTCAGTCACAGACCTAACCATAAGGAGAAAGGACCAAGCCTTGTGGTGTGCTATCTTGCCCACCATTTTGGGTATAAGTATTCAATAAATCTCATGAGGTATTAAATACTTTATTACAAAACAGGCTTTTAGTTCCGTAATTTTGCTCAATTGTGTATGTGTAATATAACATTCTCATCCTGTTTGTGGAAGCTTAGGTTAAATGTTCAATACGTACTAATGCATTTTTGATTTATTATATTTCCAATGTTTCTATAAGTTTGCTTTATTTTATATTAGCAAAAATCTTTATGCTGTTAGACGAAAAAATCATTTCTATATTAGAATTGTTCTATAAGCTGGTATTTGAAAGAAATTATTATCCTTGAAGGCATACAAAAAAATGGATGAAGAGATTAAGATTAGATGCTGCTCTTCAAACTTGGTAGGAGAAGCAGGGCTGATCCCATAATCCTCCTGACAATTACTCGTTGATACACAGGATGCTGGGAGCACCAGCCAGGAGCATCTGACCTTCAGTCCTGGGGCAGTTTCACCTTCTTAGCTATTAGAATATGGTGTCCTTTGCATCAGTGTGCCCAGTTGAAAGGAATGCCCTTCACTCTATTCTGTACACAGACTGTTCAAAGATGGTGATGTAAGCCAAGTCTCCAGGGTCCACTAGGTCCGCCTCAGAAAGGTCTGAATTATCTGCTTTATCCTTGAGAGTGTGGCTAAAAATGTCCATAAGTTTACCTTCCAGGTAGAACATAAGAGGTTCATTCAGTTCCTGAGAGACGAAACCATCACATCAGGACTTGAGTCCTGGATGGTGCAGGCAGTGTGCTAAGCAGCCTGTCCAGGCAACATCCTGCCTGTCCTGCTCTTCATGAGCATGAAACCCTCAAAGAACATGTTAGAGTTGGCAAGTTAAGGGGCTGGTACCTGAGGCTTCGTGGACTGTTTCCTTATCTACCATATTTTCATCTTGATGCTGCTGACAGGATTGACCCCAATGTGAGTTGAGGAGCAAGTAACTTCAGCATGCATGTGACGTCTCACGGTCCAATGATTGCTCTCAGAAATGATCTGTCTTCCTCCAGCTTTAAACTTGATACCATGCCTGTAGTCTATGTATTCATCATTCTTCCAGTAAGTAGTGCAGAGGACCTCTGTGGGCCATGTTGTGGTCAACAGTAGACACCTGTTACTTCTCTCCTAGGGCTGACAGCATACAGTACTCTTTAAAATATCAGATCAAAGGACTTCTCTGGACCAATGGGAGGCCTGGATCTGGTGAGGGCTTCAACAAATGAGCCCTTCGATGTTGATCAGCAGCTTGGCTGAGGAGGGCAAACGGATCTCTACAATAAAGAGAACTAAAAAGTAAAGTTTCACAATTTCTTATCATTAAGACCTGGGCCAAGGGAATAGTGAGGAACTCCAGTTTTCAGTGTCTGTGTAAGAGGAACAATGTAGAGGATGGTTTTGCATTGTCACTTTCTCTTCTGGCCACAAGATGTCAGTGTTCCAAGCATCGTTGCACAGTGATTCAAATGGAGTGGGACACAGTTTCTGCAGGTCAGCCTTAGTTTATGCTGCACAGGAGCCTCAAGTGTGTGAGTGGAAGCCAAGGAGCAAGCCTGAGTCAATGAGCTGTTTGGCTTTTTTCAGCACATCTGGAGGTGGAGCTTGGACCAGGGTCGAGGACATATTTAAAAGGTTACAGTTCAGTGGCCTTTTCTTGAACTCAAAAGATGAAGCTGTTGAAAGTCTTAGGAGGAAATACGGGAGGAGGCTGGGAAACTGGAGTTGGAGTTATGTAGTGAAGAGTACTGCACACTGGATTAGATTTGATTTTGACTCCCAGTGGGGCTTTTAAATAGGGAGGTGGTGGTGATGGGGATGATTAACTGTACTTAGGAAGGATGGCTATGTTAGTGTTTTATAAGCTGACACTGTGGGGAGAGAACATACTCTCAGCTCTCAGAGGGAGGCTGGCTTAGATCTCAGGATGTGTGTCCAATGGTTTTAACATCCTTAACACAAAGATTAAAGAGGGATAGAGGAGAGAATTGCATTGTATTTAAAAGTAGTAAAGATAGAGTGCACTGATTATTTTGAGTTTAGGAAGGGAGGGAGGAAGAGGAGGAGGAGGAGGAAGAAGAAGTTGACTATATGAATGGTTGTATTATTCTAACTCAGTGAATTATGTCAGATTAAGAACCCACCCGTGTTTCAGGGAGAAAGTGATATTGGAGCCTGGGGTGCCTTACCTGTTAGATTCAATTCCATCATCATTCAGAGAGGACTGGCCATCAGGTAAGAATGACTTAGCATTTGAAGGAGAAAGTGAGTATATGCTCTAAATCAGATTTGGTTATTGGAATAGTCTAGACAGAAACCTAAAGCTGTAAATGGGCAAGTGCAGAGACGGTGTCGATAGGGGGGACATTTTCTCTCCTTAATTAACAGTATCAGAAACGCATTTAGATGAGGGATTGGTTACTCTTGTTTAATTCAGAGGAATAGTCAGCTACAATATAGACCAGACTGCCCAAGACCCTACATATTCTGGAAACCCAATGAAACCCTTATAGGAAAAATCCCATGGGGAGGAGCAGAGTGTTTGCTATAGAGAATAGTGTACCGATGAGGAGGCTCTTACAACTCAAAAAAAGGGGCTGGGCGGTGGTGGTGCATACCTTTGATCCCAGAAGTTGGAAGGCAGAAGCAGGCAGATCTTCAAGTTCAAGGCCAGCATGGTCCACAAAGTAAGTGCCAGGACAGTCAGGGCTACTCAGAGAACCCCTGTCTTGAAAAAACAAAACCAACCAACGAACCAACAATAACAAAAACAACTTAAGGAAAGGGATTTATTGACTAAAAGGTATATTCAGTAGTGGTTCCAACTAGATTCAGAAGTTGTATTAATTTATATTAGTCCATAAATTTATCAACATTGCCGGGGGCACTAGGCAGAAAGAAGTGAATAAAATTAACCACGACATGACATGGGAGAAAAAAAATGGTGTGTAGGAAGCATCAGGAAGCCAAGATGTAAAGATCCGTTGCTAAGAGATGGGCAAAGCAAGAGTTGCCTTGGTGAGATGGGCTCTGAATAAAAATGAAGCAACCTCAGAGCTCCAGGAGCCTTTCCCCCACACCTTATTATTCCATCGTTTATCCCACAATGCATTCATTGTTCAGTCATTTACCTCCGGACTAGGCTCGACTCTTTGGGGAAGGGACCCTTTCTGTCAGTTTATTCTATGGATTCCCAACACATCTAGTCAGAAGATTTCTTTTTTTGCTTCCCCGCCCCCAGGAAATCTCAAATGGTAAAAATGAAGTTTGTTTATACTCCCCCAGGTAGCCCATGATCTTCTTGTGTGGAAGGAAATAGTTAGATCCCCACAAACCAGGCAACTTGCCTTTCTGACCAAAAGAAGAGGGACATTGCTTGTCTTTAAGTGTTACATCTCTCTGTCAATTTCAAAGCCCAAGGCCAAATCTAAACCTTTCTAAAGTTAACTAGAGTGTGTTCTCTAGGACCTCATGAGCCAAACCAAGGCCCTGGAATATTTCAGGACCGTAGTCTACATTAGCAGCCAAAGCTCACTCTGACAACGTATTCTTAATGGTCCTTCTGGTCATAATTTTGCTCAGCTTCATAAATCAATGTCCTGTTTCCCTCCAGGGCTACTAACTGAACCGAATACTAATTTTCCTTTTAGAACTCCATATTTGGAATTCTGGGTGTGTTTCATTTATGAAAAACATTTGATTGAACCAGTCCTTATTCTGGTTCTGGAGAAGGTAGGCAAGTAGATTTTTCCCTGGCCTCAAAACTGGCATTCTGTTATTTTTCTTTCTTCACACAAACATGTGACAATGGGGAGGAATTTCTTAGTATTCCCTGTGTCACATCCTGGCTTTCCAATATCCTTCTTTTGGGACCAGAACGTACTCCCTTCATATAAAACAGAATTTTTGACAAAAAATAGATGGGTTAAAAAACAAACTTACAGAGGTAGTTTGGTATAATCCCCAGAGGAGTGGGAAGTCTGTACACCTCCTTGCTCCGATGAAGCCTTGATCTGTGCTACCATCTTAATTCCAGCTGAAGCAGGTTGGGCTCTGTTTCTCCCATACAATTTCTTTCTTTCTTTTTTTTTTTTAAATCAAAATGTCAGGAGATACTCATTTATATTATAGTTTATAGACTTGTTATATTTTAGTGGCAAGAGCAAAGTCATTTCAATTTATGGCAATTTAAAATAATTGCTCTTTTCAAAATGGAAGGGAAATTAGCCAGCCTGGTGGATCAGCATGCTTGGCAATATGTCTCCATATGTCAGCTTGCTGCTCTCTACACCACCTGCTTGAGTCCTCATCGGGGACACAGGCCGATGAGATCACTGCAGCAAGCTATAGATCTTGGCTGAGTTAACTGGTCTGCTTTCTCTTGGTAATGAGGAGAGTGTCTCTGGGAAATGGGCAATTGGAAGCTGTCACCTCTCAGGGACTGATGAGCGATGGCTATTGTTTTGCATCTCTGTAGAGTTAGTGCCATTTATTAGTGACTCCTCAGCCCTGAGAGTTTACAGTCCATCCTGTTTTATAGGCAGGGCTCAAAGAATGTGTTGTGTTGCGTACATAACTGTTGAAAGCAAAGCCGTAGCATTTTACCCACCATTCTTAACACACTGGCTTTACCTTAACAATGGGGATAGGAAGGCACTTTTCAAGGTGGCTTTGGCTGGGGACATAAAATGCTTTTGAAATTGAAACAGACTGCTTTACCCTCTGAGAATATTTTGTGTTTCCAAATTCCGGATGTGAAAATCCACAGACACCAAGCCTAAGAGTATGGCAACGCTTTCAGTAATTGCTGATTTTGATTAGAAAGACATGTTTGGGCTTAGAGTTAATAACTGAGGGGCAAAAATAAATCAGGATGCTCTTAGGAGAACCATTTTTTTTATTAAGCAAACTTGTTAAGGGGAAGGTTCCAAGTTGTTAATCATTGTTTCATTCTACAAAAAAAGAAAGAAAAAAAGAAAGGAAAGGAAGGAAGGAAGGAAGGAAGGAAGGAAGGAAAGAAGGAAGAGAAAAAGAAAGAAAGAGAAACTTGGGAAAAAATATTTCTCCCAAGGAAAACCTATAAAATCCCAGATTTGGAGAAGACCTTAAAGATGTTCAGCTCCCAACTGAACTATCATTTCATTTGAAGTTACAAGGCAGTAATGAATATGCTGTTACCGCTAAAGTAGGAAGAAAATATCGACTCTCGAGTGAGGTAGCACAAGGAGCATTTAAGCTCCATGTTATGAACACTTGGTGGGTTTGGTAGGCATTCTAAAAAGAACCAATGGAGGAGGTGCTGGAGCTGGAGCCCAGCAACTGAATGCTGTCTAGTCTGTCTGAAGCCAACAGTGCCATGCCCAATAACACAACACAACCTGATGAAGAATAACAACAAAAGTGAGGAAATTCCAGATTACATAGTGGTGTGTGTGTGTGTGTGTGTGTGTGTGTGTGTGTGTGTGTATGGTATGTGTGTCGTGTGTGGTCATATGGTGTGTGTGTGTGATATGTATGTATGTGGTGTGTTTGTGTTTGTATTGTATGTGGTATATGTGTGTGTGTAGTGTGTGTGTGTGTTGTGTGTGTGGGTGTGTGTGTGTATGGTGAATGTATGCTTATAGTATGTATGTGTCTTACAATATGCATCTTCCAGCGGCTCAAAACTTAGAAGCTGCTGCTGCATTTCCATTTGAGTGTGGGATGTGAAAATGAATGGATTCTCTGTGTGTGCATTAGCACATTCCTCACCTCTTGGGCCAGTGACCTCCACTGAGGAGATTTCATGGCCCATTATGTAACACTTACATTTGTTTCCACAGTCGGGATTTATTTCTCTCCACAATATAACCAGAACCCCATTTTCCAGCTGTTGGGCCAAATACTTTGCTTTAAAAGTCATCTTTGTTTTTCACTGTTTACTTTTTTCTTTCCCACAGGTCAATGGCGACCAACTCTCCATTGTACCTAAACTCACATCTATAGTATTAAACTTATTAAAATTATGATTCTGTTTTATTTGCACAGAATTTCTTTTGCTCTTTGGACAGAGTGCTGTTTTATGCTGGTATTTTTTCTGGTAACATTCTTACAAATATAAAACTTAGGATAATGCATTTAAATCAAATAACTTCATCTTGATATTGTAAGAAACACATTCTCTGAAATGAATCTGCCCAAATTTCCAGCTGGAATGGATCCCTTGGGGAACTGTTGGCTGGATGCAAAGCCAGTGTTGGGATAAATTCCACCTTCTGTGCCATGAAGAAGGCACACCGAGACTGGGGGTGTAACAACACAGTCCACACACTGTGTAGAAAGGACTAACAGGCTGGGTGCTGCTGCCATTCATTTCCTACGGCTGCTGTAGCAAATTATCGCACACTTAGTGGCTTCAAACAATACAACTTCACTGCCTGCTCTGTAGGTATGTCCAAGTAAACCTCAGTCCGCTGCAGTCAAAGCCTTGGCAGGCTGCACTCTTTGGGAAGCTCTGTGGGAAATTCCAGTTCCTCACTTTGCCAGCTTGCAGAGCTGGATCCCCGAGCTCATGGCCCCTTCCTCTCAGCTTCTGTTTTTCTTGTCCCAGCTCCTTCTTTGATTTTGAGTCTCCCACCTCTAAGAATTGTGACACTCCCATGTTTGAGAATGTGTGTGACTCTGCTGGGCCCAGCCCATCTCCCCATGCTATACCCTAACGTAATTACATCTGCATCTTCCCTTTTGGATAAAGTAATAAATTCATCCACACATTCTGGGGGCTGGGGTGGGCATCCTAGGGAAGGGCAGTTTCTTCCTACCATGGGGAACCATGAGGATGTGTCTAGAAGTAAGGGAACATGAGCCAAGAGTAACCCACCCTTCTCCTTGCTTCAATGATGGGACTTCGCTTGGTGACACACTTGCAGAAGCGCTGGGTTAGTAGAGCCTTTCACTCAGGATACCCGGCAAATTGAAGGGTTGGCATCTGTGGGTGACTCTGAAGCCACATGCATCTCTAGAACCCTCATCCCCGCCTTGGGCTGCTCAACATGCTCGCTCAGAAATGCACAATGGCTAATAAAAAAAAAAGTCTTTTGAACTTGAGTCTTCAGAGCACTTCTTCTACCCTATACCTTTGTAGCCATGATTTTTAAGTTTCTCTTATGTTGAACTAGAGACAAGGGCTTACAAAAAAAAAAAAGTTAATGAAGACCACAGGGAGTTGGGGCAAACAGGGCCTGAGGATACACCAGGAAAGAGATTGGAAGTCCTCAGAGGAGACTGTGAGGATAAATCACACAGCAAAAGCGTGGAAGCTGCACTTCCACAGAAAGTAAAAGCTCACGATGGAAAAGGGGAAACTCGGACCTTTGCAGACACAGGAAGCTGCATCTCAAGTTCCTGCGAATGCTGTCCTCTTGCTGTCCACCCTCTGGAGCTCAGCCTGATGGCTAAAACACTGGTTCGAGGTGGCCAGTGTGGCGCTCACTGACCGTGGGACCTGGGCTTGCTTCCGGGAAGTCTGTAGAATTCATTGAGCATGTACTGCCAAAAGCCTCTGTATTCCACTCTTCTGGCCCCTTTTCTTGCACTGCGATATGAACAGTTATGGGGAATAAAGAGGGAGCAGGCAATAGCGGAGAAATGAGGAGCACCAAATCTGTGCAATTTCAGCCATCATCCCTCCAGGGACTTTTGTCTTCTGTGGGAGTCTTTGGGTAGAACCCTTAGAGTTCCAGAGCCCAATGACTTGAAGTTTGTGGCTTCTCAAAGCACAGGTTCTTTCCTCAAAATAATTTTGACTGCTATCTGAAATCACCCTTTCTCTTTTCAGGCAGGATGTCCTGCAGCCCAGGCTGGTTTTAGGCTCATTACTTATCTAAGGATGGCCTGGGACCCCTTATTCTCCAGCCTCCACCTCCCAAGTGCTGGGATCATAAGCACACACATCACTTTCATTTTAAAAGCACCTTTTAAGTATTAAGCACTGATACACACTTTACTCCAGCAGTTCTCAATTTGTGGGGCACGACCCCTCTAGGGTCGGCTGACCCTTTCATGGGTGGTGGGGTGCGGGCACCTAGGACAATTCTGCATATCAGGTATTTACATTTTAGCTCATAACAGTAGCAGAGTTACAGTTTGAAATAGCAATGAAAATAATTTTACGGTTGAGGGTCACCACAACATAAGGAACGGTATTAAAGGGCTGCAGTGTTAAGATGGTTGAGAACTACTGCTTTATCCATTAAGGTGAGAAAAACTTCCATCTCAATGATTGTTTAACTCATGTCTAGTTTCAGGGCCAGTAGCGGTACTTTAAAATCATGAACCGTTAAAAAATATTTGGAAGATAGAGTGAAAATGTTCCATTTGACTAATAAAAGTTTATGTAAAAACAAACAAACAAACAAAAATAAACAAAAAGAGGGGACTGTGGAGCACATAATTGTGATGATCCAGATCACTGTGTGTGTTCAGAAAGGCTTGGCAAATCCTACTGGGTACACAACTATGGTGTTGTTCTTACTTAGAAGGAAGACAGACTCACTCAGCCTTGCCTCCCTCTCTACATTGGCCCTAAAGAATCAGGGTGGAAACACACGGATCTCTGTGATCTGGCCCAGCAGAATCAAGGAGCCTTTCTGCCAGATCCACAGGAGAAAAACAAAAAAGCAAAAACTGGTGCTACTCACGTGACCATAGACATGAGACAGAAGTCTCCCTCCCCAGTGTCTGTATTGAAACACATTTCCTAGATAGAATCTGTACCCAGTACGTCCCCATCTGTGTTTGCTAATCGACAACTGTGCTTGAATCCAGCAGGATTTATTTAGTTCTCAAAGAACTGTGCCTTGTGCCTTGATCAAATAGGATTCATGTGTGCGTGTCGTTCTGAGCAGACACACTGGGCAGGATGTGGCTCTTTTCCCTCAACGGCTTTGATTCAATGGGATCCAGGCATTTTCCAACTGAACAGCTGTGGCTTGGGAAGAATCCAGGTGTTTTTCGCACTGAATATTTGTGGGATTGGCAGGTTTGGGGTATTTCCTTTGCTTTCTTTTGCCTGGAATCATTATAATGTACTATCTCTATCTGCTATATCTCTATCTATCTATCTATCTATCTATCTATCTATCTATCTATCTATCATCTATCTATCATCTATCTATCTATCTATCTATCTATCTATCTATCTATCTATCTATCTATCTATCTGTGTGTGTTTGCATTTCAATGAACCTTGTTTTGTCCTAAGAAATGGATCAACTACTATAACTTTATGCAATCAACACCTAGAAAAAAGTAAATGCTATTTATATTTTTCATTTGCTAGAGATGTCTTTTATTCAGTTTTACAGAAAGACATGAGTATTCTAAAATCCCTTTGTGTAAAAGCAACTACATTATCTTTCTACATAGAATAATTACTTGCTCAGAAGGGGTGAGTTTACTGGAATGGAGGGCCAGGTGTCATGCTGTTCAGACATCCGCTTGTGAAGGACCTGTTCAAGTTGGCTTTGATTTCTCCTTGAAGAAGTAAGTTAGCCTTGTGAGCTTTGGCAATGCAAAGACCCTGTTACAAAATGGTGTGTGGTTTTGGTTTTCACATCTTACCCGACGTATAGGAAAATTGGAAAGAGTTCAGAGAACAGAAACAAAATGATTAAAGGGTTTGGGAAGTAGGGAGGTGGATTATTGCATCTAAAGAAAGGCTGTGGGGAAAGAAAGACAAGGAATGTGCCAACAACAGAGTCAGGAAAGCCAGCTCTCGGTGCCTATACGGTTGAGCACGTTTGATTGCCTTGGTGGAGGGAATAGGGAGAAGGTGGGCAGTCTGACCAATTATGGGGGAGGAGAAGAATGAAGTTATAAGTGGAGAGGGTGGCAGGAGAAAAAAAAAAACCAGCTATTTTGTTAGCCAGGGATTCTTTCTCACATACTTATAATACACTTCCCCAAAGCAGGGATACCTTCAGTCTAGATGCTACTTGCTTATGATGGGGTTACATCCTGAGAGATCCCCCATATATTGAAAAGGCTATAAAATGAAAATTCGTCCCAGCTAACCCTGTACACCTTAAATGTGTTCATAACACATAGGCTGTAGTTGGATACCATTGTTGATCACAAAATCTATTTCATAATAGTGTTCATTGATTGTTAATACTTACTTAATCAGTGGAAGTATCTAAGTTTCAAATTAGTGAAACAGTCTGAAAGGTTGACTGCATCACATAATTTGTCAAATATATGTATTCCCAAAACTATGACAGTGCAATCCATTGTAGAGTAGAGGTTGCTTACTCTTATGATCATATGGCTGACTGTATATCACCAGCCCAGGAAAAACAAAATTCCAAGCTAGAAATACAGTATCACTTTTGTACTACACTAATGAAATTATAAATCAAAGCATCACTTGCTGGGGGACAGCTCTGAATGTAACTTACATTGTAGCTTCTACTAGATTTAAAAACATGAGTCAATGTAGTATGTGTTTAATAAGATGTCAGAGTTCACCCAACACTATAATGAAATGTTATAAATCTCTTAATGTATTTTTTTCTATATTCCAAATGAATCAGTGAAAAAAGCACATGCTAATACCTGAAACACAATGCTACATAGAACTTATTATATTCTATTGAGTTGAAAATTAGAATAAATAAGTATGTGTAGAACCAAAAGAAAAGAAAAACTACCATGTTTTTTGGATAGCTTGGAATGTAATATGGAGGCAAACTTGATTATCTACAAAATTTCTATTATATCTGATATGACTCTAATTTCACATGTCTCTTTTAAAATGGCACGTGTGCATGTATTCATGCATGTTCACATATATGCATGCATAGATTGTGTGTGTGTGTGTGTGTGTGTGTGTGTGTATGTGTGTGTGTGTGTATGCCTGTGTTAAGGTGGAGGCCAGAAGTCATCATTGAGTGTCTTCCTCAGTCATTACCCATATTATTTTTTCCCTTTGTAGAAAGTTTTTTAATTAGAACCGATTTTTAAAAGAATTTAATATTTATTCTTCAGTAATTTCATACATGTACTCAATGTGTTTTGATCAAATCAACCCCCAGTTCCCTCCCTTCAACTCCTTTCAACACCTCCTTGTACATTTCCCGTCCAATTTCACATACTCTTTTCTTTTTTACCACTGAGTGCTTAAAACTTGTGCTGCCAGTGTGTGCATGGGTATAGGGCCATCCCCTGGAGCATGGCAGCCTCCCTAAGGGCCACATCCCTAAATTAAAGGAGTTCTTCCTCCATAGTATCTATCAATTGCCAATAGCTCATCAGCGGGAGCAGAGCTTTGCGAGTCCTTCTTCCAGCATGTTGGAGTTTTAACTGGCTTGATCTTACACAAGTCTTACACGTGCAGTAGTCACAGATGCTGTGAATTCACGTGCAATGGGCCTGCCTTGTGTGGAAAACACTGTTTTGCGGCAATATTCTGAAACCTTACAATCCTTCTGCCCCCTCTTCTGCAACAATCCCCGAGTCCCGTGGCTGGGACAGGGGGAGTGTGTCTATCTTGTTTTGTGAGACAGGGTGTCTCACTGATTCTGGAACTCAAAGCTTGGCTGGAGTGGCTGGCCAGCAAGGCCCAGAGCCTCTTGTCTCCACATGCCCACAGCTGCATTACAGCGTCATTGTGCCAGGCTTTTTACAGGGGTTCTGGAGATCTGAACTCAGTTCCTTATGCATCTATGGGAAGTCTTTTGTAACCTGAGCCATCACTCAGCCCCAGGACTCTGGCTTTAAAAATATAAGAACACAAAATGTACATATACCAAATGCAGGATATAATAATAACTACAAAGTAATTCCTATGTCTTAAAAAAAAAACCTGCATTGGTCAGGATTCTCCAGAGCTTACTTCATCTACCTAAATATCTCTTATTTCACCTATCTAATTATCTTTATATCTATCTCTATATCTGTCTATCTACAACCTATCAATTTTCTATCATTTACCTATCAAGTATCTATCATGCATCTACTTATCAATCATTTAACTATCAATATCTATCTATCTATCAATCACTTAGCAATTAAATATTTATCTTAATACTACTTGTTTTTATATAATAAATTGGCTGTCTTGACTATGGATCCTGGCAAGTCCAACATCTGTATGAAAACACTGTAGTTTAGATGTGGACTATTCTCCAGAAGTCCTTCTTCCCCAAGGTGGTTGATTTGGAGGTGGCAGAGCTTTTAGCAGGTAAACCTTAGTGGTGAGGGCCCTTCACCCCATTGAGGGTGTGGTCTTGAAGGAGACTCTTATGTTCCAGACACTTCTTTCTTTGGTTCTCTTCCTGGCCATGTGTTGAGAAATTTCCATCTACTCACTACATGAAGTACTACCTCATCCACAGTAACTGGGCCAACTGAAGATGGACTGAAACACCAAACAAAATGAACTAAAAAAGAACATGTTTCTTTAGATAAGATAATCATGTCAGGCGTTTTATTATAGTGACAGAGAGCTAACCAACACAGGCAGTTAAGCATGGAAACTCAGTTGGGATTTCTATGCTACAATCTTGAGATAGCATATTCTTTTCCCTTTTGTTTGAAAGGCCTTCAAGTGATTGGATGATGCTCACCAACCACCCCATTATGGAAGGTAGGCTCCTTGACCTCCATGACCCGATTATAAATATTGATGACATAACAAATAATTTCACAGCAATAGCTAGACTGCTACGTGACTGAATGACAGGTCACCACAGCCTAGTCAACCTGACCTATAAAATGGAACTAGCTCAAGCTCCAAATAGTTTTTGACGCACATTTTTTTTTTTTTTTCAGAAACAGTTGATTGATGGCACTGGTAACTTCAGTGCTAGGGGCTCCCTGACACTGTGGTCCTCAGAGCGTCTGTTCCTGGGGAGAATATTAGAAAGCCTCTAATATTCACATCTCTCAAGCTCCTAAGCCCTTGCCGTTAACTTTTATTTCCAAATAACTGATGTCTTTTGGTGTCACTTCCAAGAAATCACTTCCTGTGGCCATTCTCTGTCCCCTTCACACCCCCAAACATGCTGTCTATCCCAGAAACTCTTTTTGCACTCTGCCTAACTTGTTCAAAAATTCATTATATCACTGTCAGGCTATCCTCGAGAATTCAGAAGACGGTGCACTTAAAGGAAATTGCAGAGATAAACAGCCAGCAGAGGACTCAGTAAATGACCATGAACCTGAGAGCAGAGCTACCTTCAGGGACCACTGCACTACTCAACACCTGGGTGACTTGGGTCACATCACTGGCGGTGTCCCTAAACCTCAATTTCCACACCTGCAAGACAGGACTAATCATTTTAATTCTCATCTTAAAGGGTTGACATGAGATGCTCTGAATTTTGTTTTGAGCACTTTATAACCATTTGTTCTGTTTAATTATTACAGTGCAAAGAACTGTCTCCAGTCAAGGAGGAAGTGATTTTCAAGATGGCCAACCCGTTCTACTGAGACCATCTAGCATCTGGTGAGGATGTGCCCCCGGCCTCTCCAGCTGTGATAGTTTCTGCTCATGATTGTGGTAATTTTACATCCTCTTCCTTTAGACGCTCGGGGCTGAGAGGCGAGAGCTGAGATTACAACTCCCTTCTAGAACGTTTCCCCACAAGAACAAGACTGTAAGGCAGTGTCAGGGGATGCTTCCTGTTTGTGATGCACTGGACTGTCTCTTTTAAAGTTCCTAATATCCTTTCATTGCTCCCACTTAAGAAAAAGGGACAGAAACTTAGCAAAAAGGGGCTTCCTAGCCACACCATGATCCCCCCTTCAAAAGCCCGGACATAGGCTGGTCTCTTGCAGGGCGTTGAGACTCCATCGCCAAAGCTGTTTCTCTTCCTTCCTTTCCAACAGAAAATTGGATTTTTCATCTAGAAACCTGCTCAAAACTGTCAGGGAAGGGTAGTGAGACATAGTCAGGAACCCTGACATTGCATGTGTGTGCGTGTGCGTGTGCGTGTGCGTGTGTGTGTGTGTGTGTGTGTGTGTGTGTTTCAATTATAAAACCAAGGACCAATGAATTAGCAGGAAAGCAGGCATCCGAAGACCCAACTCTCCATGCTTTCTAAAGTAAACCTCTGTTAACGAAGTGTGTGTCAGTGCCCCATGCAGAAAAAGATCCTGCCTTTTCTTTTAATCTCCAGCAAATATTGGATGACAATACACTTTACGGGTGAGTTGAAAATGTTCCAAGTAGGAGAGACCCAGGGAACTTGGTAGGGTGAAAAAAGCCAAGGCAAGATCAGGATTCACCACAGTGAAGGAGCTCAGCGCCAGCCAATCAGGTTTTAGTTGTGGTTTCACAGCTCCATTTTAAAAGTTCATTTTGCTGCATTTGCACGCTTTAATCAACTGCACTCTTGATTCGAGCAGCTCTACTGTGATTCCAGGGCGCCACAGAGCCCTGTCCAAGCCATCTGCCCATCAGCCATTCCACTGGTCACACTTAGTGAAGAGTGACCTACTGTGCACTAGACACTCCCAGACTAGTGGGGGATGGTCACTAAAGCAATGCCTCCGGTCTGTGAAGACGGTAATAGAGTAATAGAACAAACAGATGAACCAGACAAGCTGCTCTCAGGCACTCAAAGGTGCTCTGAATGAAATTCAATGAGGATCTAGGTTTCCCCTGGAGGGGCTACTAGAGGGAGGATGCTCAGGGAGAAGTCCCCTCCCTTCAGTTGGCATCTGAGTTGAGACCTGAATGAGAAAGGGCAGGAAGAGATCTACAGCGAAGCTCCAGCCACTCAAAGGTTCTATGATGACAGTGAGAAGAGCAAGGTAGACAACTAGGAAGGAGCCTGGAACAGTTTGAGTACGGAAGAAGATATCCTGCAGGTTCTGAACAGGGCTTAAAGTGGCTTGAGTTGGCTTTCGAAACTCAATCTGAACGCTTGATGGAGAGCCACTTATAAAGGGACCAGGGAGAAGATTCCTGGTGCCTTGCCTCAGGTGGGAAAGAAGGCTCCAAAGTCTCATCAGATCTCCGAATGCTTAAGGGTACTTCATTGATAAAAAGGAGGCGGACTTTATTTTACTAGTATCTCTATTTACATACAACACATCTACTGCACGGAAAATGGTTTTATTATTATTGTGTCAGAGGTAGAGGGTGGTGTGGCTGCTGATTAGCAGTGATATGCATAGGCCACTGAATTTCAAAAGGCATCTCTCTGGGGTTACTGGGGACCAGTATGCTGGGCTTTTTTGGCTCTCCCTCTAGCCCAGAACAGTATCTAGGAAATTAATTCTTCCTTCTGGCCGAAATGCAAAACTGCAGAAACCTTCTGCTACATACATATGGCTGGCCATTCTCAAGAGGGCAGACTCCTTCGCTGGAGCATACTTTATTAGAGGCCATTTATCAGTTTCTACCGATAATTATAAATAACTGGAGGGAAACGGAGACAGCGCAGGCGGAGTGGGATTGTCTTCAGGTTCAGCCCCACACTACTTTGGAAGCGGTCTCCACAGCAGGCCCTCACAACGTTCTTCCCTTAGGGGTGGAGGAAGAGCTTAGGTGCTGGTCCGTCTGCCCATAAATCACGATCATAAAATGTGCTGGGAGGTATGATGGCGCTGGATGCCTAAAAAGGTTGGCAAGCCCCATCCATTGTCGTCATCACGGGTGGCAGAGGCGAGTGACAGGACGCCCGCACGTCGCTGAATAGTAGCGCGGCACAATAAAGCGTGCTTTACACCATGTGTGTCACAGATTTTGTTGGTTTTCTGGAAGGGCTTATTTTTTTTTCCCCTTTCTTTCCAAGTTCCGCCTTCTTTGCAGTCAAACTGGCCCCAGCTGTGCATCGGCCTTTGACTCCATCTGGCCTTCCGTTAGGGACGAGGTTCTCTCGCCAAATAGAGAGCACAAGTTTGGCTCCCCAAAGTGATCATAATAACCCCTACCTTCTTCGCTCGGCCCTAGTCAAGGGCAAGCCCGCCCAAGGGGCTGTCCGGAGGATGGAGGGGAAGCGTGCGGGCAGTCAGCTGGCCTCGCCCCCAACCCGGTACACTTTGCACGCAAAGCCAGGCCAGACAACCGATCTGCGTCTCCTCCATCAGCACCACAGTCCTGGGCTGAATGTCCAGCCGACCGGCTCCTTTTCAGTCCTGCTACAGAACCGAGGCTGGCAGGTTGGAATTCTCCCTGGTGCCAGGCGCATCACGCATGGGGAGGGGACTGAGGAGTAGGGGGCTGGGTCAGAGAAGGCGCTGCGCAGTCCCCAGCGCCCGGGGACGCCGGTGGAGGTGGGGTGAAGAGCTACGGTCCCTGTAGCAGCGGGCTGCGGGAGCCGCGCCTCCCACTGTTCCTCCCACCCTGCGCCCTCTCTCGGCTTCCCCGCCCTTACTCCACCCACTTCCCGGCCGGATCCCCTTCCTCCCTGTGTGCGCGCTTTAAATAATTTCCTCCTTTTTGGCAAAAGAAATAATGCACCTGACTTTACCAGGGGGAAACAGCCAGCCGAGCAGAACAAGGAACAGATGTAAAAAGAACAGAAGAGAGGAAAAGCTATGGAACTTGCTTAAAGACATCCAGGGGTTGGAGAGGTGGCCGCGGCGGCAGAGGCAGCTAGAGCAGCTCCGCCTGCCTGAGCTGCTGGCAGAGGACGTCTGCACCAGTTGCAGATGTCACCCTGGGAACTCCTGGGTCCTTTGGTTTGTTTGCCAAACAAAGTCTTTTCTTCTCTGGCTCAGATACTGAAGAGGCTCCTGGATTGTTCTGCGGTCCCGCCACAAGCTGGCAGCTATCCGGAGCCTTCCTAAAGAGCTGGGGAAGAAATGAGCTCTGCTGGGCGGAGGATGGGCGAAGGGCGTCAGCCGGCGGGGTCACCCCGTGGGCGGCCCTGCGGCTCCGGGGCGCCGCGCTCCCTGCTCCGGTTCTTCGTGCACGCCTGGTTGTGGGCTGCCTCGGGTTTGTCTGCCCAGGTGTTCAACCTCAGCCTCTCTGTGGACGAGGGGCTGCCCCCGGACACACTGGTAGGTGACATTCGTGCGGGGTTGCCAGTCGCGCAGCAGCTGGAAGAGAACGGCTTCTTTCTGTCGGAGGACTCGGAGGACTCCCCGCTGCTGGACGACTTCCACGTGCACCCGGACACCGGCATCATCCGCACAGCACGGCGTCTGGACCGCGAGCGGCGGAACCACTACAGCTTCGTGGCGGCCACGCTGTTGGGCGAAGTGGTGCAGGTGGAGATCCGCGTCAACGATGTGAACGACCACTCGCCCCACTTTCCGCTCGACTCCCTGCAGCTGGACGTGTCGGAACTCAGCCCCCCAGGTACTGCTTTCCGCCTGCCAGGTGCCCAGGACCCGGACGCAGGACTGTTTAGCATCCAGGGTTACACCTTGCTGCAAGCGTCTGACCTGCCCCAGGACCCCGCAGGGCCCTTCTTCCAGTTGCGCTACGGGTCGCCGGGGCCACCTGTGTCGTCGTCTCAACGGGTGTCCTCAACACCCCTGGAGCCCTTAGACTTGGTGCTGCTGAGGCGCTTGGACCGAGAGGAGGCGGCGGCGCACGAGCTGCAGATTGAAGCTTGGGACGGTGGCAGTCCTCCGCGCACTGGCCGCCTGCACGTGCATCTGCGTGTGCTGGATGAGAACGACAACCCGCCAGTTTTCGAGCAGGCGGAGTACCGCGCCGCAGTACGTGAGGACGCCCAGCCGGGCGCCGAGGTGTGTCGCGTGCGTGCCACTGATCGCGACTTGGGGCCCAATGGCTTGGTGCGCTACAGCATCCGGGAGCGGCAAGTGTCCTTGGCGGGCGCAGCTGGCGGGTCACCGGGCGATCCGGGCTATTTCTCGGTGGAGGAGCTGAGCGGCGTGGTGCGGGTGCAGAGACCTTTAGATCGCGAGGAGCAGGCCTGGCACCAGCTGGTGGTCCAGGCACGCGACGGGGGCGCAGAGCCAGAGGTAGCCACCGTGCGCGTGTCTATTGATGTGCTGGACGTGAATGACAACCCGCCCGCCATCCACCTGCTCTTTCTTACCGAGGGAGGCACGGCCCGCATCTCTGAGGGCGCCCGTCCAGGAGACTATGTGGCTCGAGTTTCGGTGTCCGACGCAGATGGTGACCCAGAGAAGGAAGAGGAGGCTGCCGGGGTGCTTGGTGCACGCCTTGGGGCAGGTAGCATCAAGCTGTCCTTGGAGGGTGGGAATGGAGCCTTCGCGCTGCAGCCAGGCGGCCCTCCTGGAGTATTTTTCCTTTGCATCGAGGGCCTCTTGGACAGGGAAAAACGAGATCTATACGAATTAAGACTAGTGGCCACGGATGCAGGGTCTCCACCATTGAGCACCGAGGAGTCGCTGCTGCTCTGGGTCTCCGACCTCAATGACCAGCCACCTGTCTTCAGCCAGGAGCATTACTGGGCCTCGGTGTCCGAGGCCGCTGTCCCAGGGACCTCGGTGGTTTGGGTCAGCGCTTTGGATGCCGACCAGGCTGGCACAGATCACGCCAGGCTGCGATATGCGCTAGTGCAACTCTCGGGTCCCTGCGACTCTGAGGCTCTGTCACCCAAGGCAGAGTGCATCCCATCCTTCAGCATCAATCCTGACAATGGTTTGATCAGCACTCTCAGAGCTCTAGACCGAGAGGTTCAGGAGGCAGTGGAGCTGAGAGTGGTGGCCCAGGACTTCGGAGAGCCTCCACTTTCTGCCACGTGCCTGGTGAGCATTACTGTAGACGACGTGAACGACAATGAGCCCGTTTTTCGGTGGCAGGTGTATAATGTCACCCTGGCTGAGCATGCCCCAGTTGGACATTGCTTCCTGCAGGTGAGTGTATCAGGTCTCTAGGTCCAGTTCAAAGCCTGGGATGGTTGGTGAGGATATAAGTCTGTCCTTGAAAAGGTGACATGGATGGTTGTGTCCTGGTTCCATAAGCAAGGATATCTGCTGTAGACCCTCCAGTGAGAGGCAAACACATTACCTGATCCCCACAGCTTTGTATCACGTCTTGGTCCTGTGGTCTCTAAGGTCAGGAGACTTTTCTTGGTTCTTTCTTCTGGGAGCCCAGTTTCCTTCATACAGGAATGCCCCCATATCTAATTGCAAGGGACCACCCATTGTCCCAAAGCAGATATCAGGCCATAGTCAACAGAACACACTTTTGAGACCTTTATATGGTGTCTCAGGACTCAGGGTAGTCTTCATGTTTTCAAACGTTGAATGATTTTGAACGACCCCCCTCCAAAGACCCTCTGACGGCATTTCCCACCTTCTTTAGGAGTTTACTAAGGTTATTGAGGACCGCGAGACATTGTAGCCATCGTGTTTGTGGCCTGAGATCCTCCAGAGGACTTCACCATGGAGGAGCAGAGAATCACTGCATCCATCATATTTACCTCAGGCCCTGTCCTGTGCTTTGCTGTTTGACTGTGGGGTATTCTCTAGAGTTCTCAGGATCTCTTCTGCACCTGCCAGGTGCTGTGTTCTGCCCCTCAGGCTGTCCTTCCTTATTGCTTCCATTCTATTCTTACCTGGCATGAGTGAGACACACACATTGCCAGACTGACTTAGTTACTCCAGCATGACTTGAGGGGATAAAGAGGGTAAAGATGACTGGCTGCTGGACCAGGCTTCAGTTAGCACTGAGTCTAGTGGATTTCAGCCCTCTGCCCTGTACTCTCTTCTTTTCAGTGAGGAGGCCCAGGCTTTAGCTTTTATAAAGTACACCCCTGACAACCTTTAGAAAAGTGAGATGTTTTCATACTGTACAGAATGGGCTTCGTGATTGCTTATATCTTTTCAGCTTTGTAGTCAAGAGTAATCTTGATCCCTTCTCTAGCTCCTGGTCTCTGGAAATGTGGGTCATGACCATATGAGATCCTATGATAGACTATGCAGGTTGTAAAAAGTAAGACAACTCCCCAAGACCAAAAATTACTTCAAAATTAGACTTAAACCAAATTAGAGGAACTCCTGTGTTGTATCATGTGACTTCACTACAGTCTTGCTTCTGAATACACAGACAACATGTGCAGTTGGCATTTCATGTGTCTGCCGTTCACACAGCACTGGCGAACATTCCCAGAAATACCTGTGCTCAGACTAGGAGTCTCATTTGAACTGCAGTGTTTACTTTTATTTTTATTGTTATTTTACTATATATAGCAATATGAATTTATTTATATATTATATATCTATAATTTATATGATTATATGTATAATATATACTTATATATAATATGTAATATATACTTATATATACTTTGTGCTTAAGAAAGATTCAGGGTCTGCTGTAGCCATACTTAGCTTTTGAACTTACTATGTAGGGTTCCACCTCTCAAGCTGTGGGACTGCAGGTTTGCATTATCTGCATTTTTTGCTCTTAGTAACATAATGCTTTAACTATAGAAAATAAATACCTTTAACATCTCCCCACTTTATTTCTCAATATATAGATAACAAATCAGTATTTCATAGGATTGTTTTGGGTTAGAATGCTTGCTTTTAAAAACTACTACCTAAGCTGTTGACTTTCATAAAACTGTTCAATGAATTTTGACTTGGGATTGTAGAGAATTTTCAATAATTTCTGACATGGTCCTAAACATACATCTGTAATTTTGTACTGCATATTTACGTGAAGTCATGTTCTCAACATTAGTGATTACAAAATCAAAATGTGGATTAATTCTGAAAAATACTGAAGATATTCTATATCGTGCAGTATCAAATATTCAGCCAAGAGCTGTGTAAAATTAAACAAAATTACCCATTGTATTAGTATTCAAATTTGGTTTTGTCTTAATAAATGGTAAAATTATCTATATACCAATTACCATAAAATAAATTTATGTGTGATTCATCATCAATAGATGTTTAATTTACATACCTATTTTATAAACATGGAGGCCCAGGGTAATATGATATAAAGATGTCACACATAGTATAAGAGTCTCCACTCCAGCTGATTAGCAGCTCTGAGTTATTCAAAGGTGGTTTGAAAAGCAGTTACTACTCCCTGCTGAAACAGAGGAGTCCACAGGTATTAGAGGCTAACACCACCAAAGTCTTTCATCTCTTTAGATAGAGTCCGATGTCATATGGGCTAGAGGCCATTGTCTGCTTGAAATGGAGACAGCCTTGAGAGGGACATGTATTAGTTCTACCACTATCCAGAGGTCAGCCAAGTAGACTTAGGAACACCGAAGAAGAGACTGAGAAATGGAGGAACCCATAGATGCCTGGTGTCCAAAGACAGCGCCATCAGATTTTAACAATGAAATCATGACAGGGGAAAGATTAGAACGGGTGATTTCCAAGATTTCTTCTGCTTGGGAGGCCTG
Organism: Peromyscus leucopus; assembly: GCF_004664715.2. Taxonomy (NCBI): domain Eukaryota; kingdom Metazoa; phylum Chordata; class Mammalia; order Rodentia; family Cricetidae; genus Peromyscus; species Peromyscus leucopus. The sequence continues at coordinate 60,011,039 of NC_051068.1, forward strand.
CTGATCTTGGCATGATACTAATAAAATATAGCTTTGTTTGAAGGAGAAAATATGGATTCATTGTGACTCTTTTGATTAGAATCCATCTATAGAACTGTTTCTCAAACTGTGAAATGGTTCTGCCACCAAAGATGAAGCTATCCCCTCACGTCCCCATGTGTGCTGGACCCATTGTGGTGGCTCATCTGGGCTCAAGCTGCATCTCTGAGAACTCCAGCGTCCCCATGCTCCTGGAGACAGTATGGAATTGTGCTGATTAGACTTTCTCGAGATTCCAGGCATCTGTCTGGCTATTGATGAGTTGTAGAGACCCTCTACTTCCTCGGCTTCAGTGACTTCCCCTCAGTGGCTGTGTGAACTTTTCTAGTCCTGTGGCTGTGACTGTCCCCTGAATTCTAGGGTGTTTTCTTTCTGTGTTTTTATTCTCCCCCCTTTTTCTTTGCCCTCTCTTTCCCTCACCCACTCCCTTTCCACTGTTCCTGTTTAGTTTCTCAATATAGTCTCATTACATATCCCAGCACTCACTTTGCTTCTGCCTTAGCCTTTCACATAGTGAGATTAAAACTGAGTCAAAAATCACCCTTTCTCTCTATAAGCTGCTGATCTTGATTATTTTGTTATAGTTAAGAAAGCTGACTATGACAGCTAGCTCTGTGGGCACTTGCCTCAATGACTTCACTCCTTTCTCCCTACCTGCTCCTCATGGAAAGCCACTTCTTAGCAATGTACTACCCAGAATTCCTTTCAGTCTCTTGGTGCCATTTTGGTCTAGAGTAAGGCTTCTCAAACTTTTCCACTGATACCTCCTTTGTTCTGAGAAATTTTTATGTGATCTCTGGCACATAACACAAGCATACACATTAAACATCTACTGATAATAAATCATAAGATAATTGATCAGTATATATACTTACTTAATATATATATATTTAAATACATGTAATTGATTGGTATATAACGTATTTCCATTTATTAAAGAAAAAGCAGATTTACATAATGAGGAGATGAATGTGCTCGGTTAATTTTACATAAAGAAGAAACTTGGGTACATATTTAATGTTGCAATAAGTAGAATATCCTCAGTATGTTTCAGAATTGATCTACAGTTTAGTTTTATAATCATTGTTGCTGACAATGCTGCCTTGCACAAGTAATGTAGTACAAGATGGCAGAAGTATGTCGGGGCTAGTTCAGAAATTCTTGGAAATTCTGTCTTAATCTCAAGCCAAAATCCACTGAATAATTTTTTTTTAAAGGAAAGTCAAGTCAGCAACTTAGAAAGCAGTGTTTAAAATCAAACATTCTGACACAAAGCAATGCAATTTGTTCACGCTACGGCATGATGGGGGGACATATTAAAAGTCTTTGTTTTCTGTAATTAAAACCTTATGCTGCTGGAAGAGTAGACACACTTTGTATGAACAGTCCACGTCCTGCTAACACACAACAGCCTGGAATCTGAGCTGAAGTGATTCAGGCAGGGTTTATGAAGGCTGCCTGGTGTCTTGGCAGGTGTGGTGCTAAGTGTGTGCTAGGTGTTTAGGGCCAAGGCTGCAGTGAAGTTGCACTCTGCAGCATGGGTAACTGTTGCCACAATCCCTGGATTCATTCATTACGTGTGGGATTTTCACTCCATTTTTGGTTGTCATGCATTTGGAAACCTTTTACTTTTGCCAAATGTTTTGCGACCCCCACACTGAATGATATGACTGCATGGGATTATGATACACAGTTTTAAAAGCTGTGGTTTTGACAGAGAGGGATTCATTCCCAGACATCCAGCTGCTGTCCACGTCCAGTTCAGGTGTCTAACTTGAGAATACTTTTTTTCTCAGGTCACACTGCCCGTAAAGCTAACTTCAGCCTCCAAAAGAGGCTCCCCTCTGCTGTGATGTGAACTGCACTCACAGCCCCTACTTAGAAGCCAATTGGAAGACAGTGTTAACCAGACCTCTCATGCCTGAGTGGCACAAGCATGGGCCCAAGACTATTCCTTCGTAGCCCCTCAAGAACCAGGAGAATTTACCTACTAACTCATTTATTTAATCAAACAGCCACATCTGTTGAATAAAGGACCACAGAGGAACAAATATTTACCAAGTACCTATTACACCGCAGAGCAGTTCTTGGTACTGGGACACTGGTGGGTACAGTGGGCAGGTCCATCAGAGCTGCGAGCCTGGTGTTCTGGCCCTCTTCCCCATCAACCTCCTGAGTGAATGGCATCTGCCTTCCACTTGGTGCCTATATCCCCTGTTCTGAACTTCCTCTGCCACCACACTAAATCCTGCCTGCCAAACAGCATTTCTATATGTTCTCTTCATCCACATCCAATGGGCTCTTCAATCTTGTGACCTCATTTATCCCTGGAGCGTTTTGGACTTGTACCCCCTACTTCCTCTTTTCTGGATGTGTCTGCCCCCTGTCCCCCCACACACGTCTTTTCTCTCACTGCCTTCCTTCCTGCCTCTCTCTTGCCTGTTTCTCTTTTTTTCCTCAACTTCACACTCAGGATGGCAGCGGCTTCTGAAGTTTCTCTCTTCCTTCCACCTCTCTTTTTTTCTTTACTGTCTCCCTTTTCCAACATTCTCAGAACCCTCTTTTCCCCATCTGAATGGTCAACCTCCCTTATAAGCTTCAGATTAATCCTTAATTTGTTTTTTATTATTTTGGTCTGGTGGGTGCACGTTTCGACTGCATGCATTTGGCATCTCAAACCTAACCTTCCCCAGCTTAAATGCATGGTCCTCCTCCTCCTTCTTCTCTCTTCCCCCTTGCCTCCTTTAGAACTCATGTCTACTCGTCACTTTTGTCAAAAATTGAGCAGAAACAAAATAAGAAACAAACTGAAAAAAATCTCCTCAATATCCTGTAAGGGAATAATACACTATCCTCTAAATGCCCCCCTTTACATCAATCGGCACATATTTGAAACTCTTATTTTGGTACTGTGCCTTCTCAACAGAGGCATTAATGCACTTGGTATGTTGGTATACCTGTGTTTGCTGTGAGTTGGAGGTTGTCAGGCTATGCCTTCATGAAAATCAGAAGGATGATGAGTAATGTCATGTCCCATGTCAATATATTGGGGGAGAAGCTTGTTTTTGTATTTTCAATTAGGGCTGCGTCTATCTCACAGTCTCCTTGGAGAAGCCTGTATAGGAGGGGGTGCCATTAAAGACGGATCCTGCCATCTGGGGAGACATGGGCCAATGGGCAGGCTGGAGGGCTGCTGTGCTCCATGGCTAGAATAAGATCAAGTTGCTTCTAATTCACGGTATCCTTGGGAATGGTTTCCTTTTGACTGATGGTCGTCTGTAGCAAAGTCTTCCTGTGTGTGCTAGCTTTGTTTCAGTTGCACTCTGCTACTCAACACCAGCCCAGGGGTTTGCATGATTGACGGGAAGGCCACTTACCAGTGTGGCAAGTGTCAAGGGCAGAGCAGCAATCATGGCTGGGCATAGTAAGGACATGAACAAAAGAGACCCCGAGGAACAGTTTGAGGGCCTTGTACCAAGAGGCCATGCCGCCTTCAGAAATAAGAGACTCTACTGGGAAGGTGTTTTTTTTTTTTTTTTTTTTTTTTTTTTTTTTTTTTTTTTTTTCCAGTCTCAGTAACACTTGGAATTTCTCTAGGTCTGACCACAATTGGCAAGACCTTCAGAATTTCTTATATCCTTACTGTCCTGTGTGTGTGTGTGTGTGTGTGTGTTGTGTTTTATACCTGTTGCCATCACCCTGGCTCTGACACCCCATGCCCTTTTCTTGTCTATGGTAAGCTTGCAAGGATATTCACCTAGTGGCTTCTTGTTCTGTGGCCTCTTTCCTTAATGCTTGTCTGTTATGTGTGTGTGTGTGTGTGTGTGTGTGTGTGTGTGTGTGTGTGTGGTGTGTGTGTGTGTGTGTGCATGTTACATCATTCCCCTGGATAAGTGAAAACGCCGTATTCTATGTACCTCGATGGAATCCATTGTACTGGTGTTTGAGTCATCTGCACTTTCTCATGTTCTTGATCTCCTAAGCTAGAGAAGGGAAGTGTGCTGCAGTGTGCATGCAGCAGACAAGGTGCTGCACAGAGGGTGGTGGCTAGTCCGGGTTCTCCCCACTGTCCTTCTGCATTCAATTGTCACGTGTGTCAGGTTTATCGTAAAGTTTATTCCATCACTGTAGTTGTCTCGGTTCTTTGGGACTTATGATCTGCTTTGCACTGCCTGTCCTGAGCCTTAGATATTTGTATTTCTATTGTCTGCATAGGTATGTGTTATTATGGATGAAGTGAATCCTGCTACCTGCTCGCAGGAAGCAGATGTTCCCACAACAACCATGTGTACTTATGATCAAAATATGTCTAGGTCACCTACTAAACTATCATCTCTGATTATCTGGCCTACACAGCTTAGCATCTTAGTTACTGGTGTGTGTGGTAGGTGCCCTTGGCTTTGTTTGAGGACCTGTTTTAGGCTCTGAATGAGCTTAATGGCTTCCTTCTCTCTCCTACCCAAACCCTTACCTACTATGACTTCCTGGTTGTAGAATGTGGTCACACACACTTGAGTATACGCTGAAAGGAGAAGTGTAACATGGAATCTCTGGGCTACACTGCTTTGTAGCCTATGCTCTGGGTTTAAAGGTGAGTGACAGTGCATGACTGTTCATAACTATGAATATGATGATAAGACACTACACACTGACAGAAAATATGGACCTTGGGATCAAGGTACCTGGGTCTGAATATCTGGTATACCTCTTACCAGCCATGCAGTTTTGGAAAATGGGCCTTTATTTCATTATCTACAAAATATAGATGGCAACAGCATCAGTTTGCTTGTTTTGTGAATGATGACCCAATACACACGTTTAGAGTAATTCTTAACTCATAGCATGTATGCAATGCATGATATGGGTGTTTTTTTTTTTTTTGTGTGTGTGTGCTTGTGTATGCACATGCAGATGTATGACTGTACTGGTAAATACATGCAAAACTTACGTGTGATGGTCAGAGGGCAGATTTTCAGTTCTTCCACCTTGTTTTGAGGCACGGTCTCTTTTGTCTCTGCTGCAGCTCTGTGTACTAGCCAACAAGGTTTCATTTCATTCTCCTGTGTCCGCCTCATATCTCACAATAGAGAGTGCTGAAATCACAGATGGGGGCCATTGCATCTGACCTTTTATGTGGATTCCCAGGATTGAACTCAGATCATCAGGCTGTACAGCCAGCAAGACCTGCTGAGCCATCTCCCTGACCCTTATGTATTAATACCTACATCTTATGTATTAATAAATAGTAGTAAATGATAATTTTGGAAATGAAGAAACTTGATGAGATTAAAATCAATATTTCTTTAAAAAAAAACTGAAACAACAAAAAACAGGACTTGTAGCTAGAGTTTTCCTGCCTGGCCCACAGTCAGGACAAATCTTTGTCACCCGCCAGTCCCACAGCCGCTCAGACCCAACCAAGTAAACACAGAGACTTATATTGCTTACAAACTGTATGACCGTGGCAGGCTTCTTGCTAACTGTTCTTATATCTTAAATTAACCCATTTCTATAAATCTATACCTTGCCACATGGCTTACTGGTGTCTTTACATGTTGCTTGTCCTGGCGGTGGCTGCAGTGTCTCCCCCCTCCTTCTTCCTGTTTCCCCAATTCTCCTCTTTCCTTGTCCCGCCTATACTTCCTGCCTGGTCACTGGCCATCAGTGTTTTATTTATATAGAGTGATATCCACAGCAAGGACTAAACAAAAAATGAGGCTCTTCATGTGGAAAGATGGATATGAAACAAACCTAAGTTGTGTTGTAAGTTTTAGTGGCTCCTTGTGCTGTGGCAATGGACGCTGAGATGTTTTTGCTTTCAGAAGTCTGTCGTATCTCCTTGTAGACTTTGTGGCCTAGGCCAAGGTAGCTGACAAAATCTCTCAGTAGGGATAACCAGAGGAGTTGCCGCTGCAGGAATATTATGCAGCTCTTGGTGAGGGACAAAGTCATGTCAGGCAAGTGGTGATGGAGGCCTAGGTGTGGTTGGTCACAGGTCCTGAGGTTCCTTACTTTAGAGCCACCACCAGCCAAAGTTAGATGGAGTGCTACCGTGAAGCCACTCTCGGAGTCAAGGCATGACTCTGGTCTACAGGGCACCTTAGTCCTTGTTCTGCTTCACAGTTAGTGCACTTTGGTCCTTGTATTGAGATGAACTTTAACGAGAGTCATAACCCTCAGATGCCACTTCTGACTTTGCCATTGTCATGGTTTGAAAGAAAATGGCCCCCAAAGGGAGTGGCACTATTAGGAGGTGTGACCTTGTTGGAGTAGGTGTGGTCATGTTGGAGGAAGTGTGTCACTGTAGAGGTGGGCTTTGAGGTCTCATATATGCTCAAGATACCGCCCCCAGTGTCTCAGACCACTTCCTGTTGCCTGCAACATGTAGGACTCTCAGCTGCTTCTCCAGCACCATGTCTGCCTGCCTGCTGCCATGTCCCACCATGATGGTAATGGACTAAAGTGAGCCACCCCAAATAAACATTGTCCTTTAATAAGAGTTGTGGTCATGGTGTCTCTTCATGGTAATAGAAGCCCTAACTAAGACAGCCATTCTCAATCTCTGCTGACTTCTCTGGCCACAGTGCCTCATCCACAGAACGCTGCAATTTTGTTTAACACATAATATAAAGATGGGAAAGAAATGACATTTTCTGGTAGAAGGTGACGTCTTAGAGAACTTGGAGGTGGCACAGCAATTCAGAGGCCTTCTATCATGATGTGCACATGTTTACTGACAATCAGTGGTGAGTTCTTCCCGCTGTGGCTGGAGGCCTTTGTGTGTGTGTAAAAATGGATGGTGCATTCCTCAGGACAGCCATCTCCACAGAGAGCAACTCAGGGAAGGCCTTGGAAAATTATGATCAGTAAGATTGCCTTCCTCGGAGAATTGAAATCTGACAATAAATTAACTTCATTAACAACTAAACACCAGACCTCTAATGGGGCCCTTGCCTTATAAATTAAAAATGAGCCACGGCAGAAGTGATTTATGTTTTCATAGCACGTCAGGGAAATTAGTTAGATCATATATACAACTACATAAATATATGCATGCACTTTTTCAAATGTCAGGCTATTTGAATCTTACTGAGCTGAAGCCTTGATGGAAAAGGAGTGTGTGTTTTAAAGCAGATCAGGTGGGCTTCGTCACAAACATGAGGATATCTAGTTAGTGCCCGAGACTCAACAGTTGGAAAGGAGCTGGGTCCTGGCAGGGAAGCCATGGGAAGTAGTATTTTTAAGAAAATCGATGATTTTTAGTTAGCCTACCTAAAATGAGTTTCATTATGCCATTTTCATATTTATGCACATTTTTTTTTTGGTTTTATTGAGACAGAGTGTCTCTGTGTAGCTTTGGAGCCTCTCCTGGACCTCACTCTATAGCCTAGGCTGGCCTTGAATTTATAGAGATCCCCCTGCCTCTGCCTCTTGGGTGCTGGGATTAAAGGCGTGCGCAGCCACTACCCAGCTTATGTACATTTATGTAAATATAATTAAAATTTGCCTATATTTGACCCCCATTAATGTCTCGTTTTATTGTCTTCACTCTACACTTTCGTATGCATGTGTATGCCATGAATGTACATATATTTGATAGATTTCACATATGAGAAAAATACAGTATTTGATATTTTGCCTCACACCCTTTACTTTTTTTTTTTTTTTTTTTACATTTTTCCCCCAGAGCTGAGGACTGAACCCAGGGCCTTGTGCTTGCTAGGCAAGAGCTCTACCACTGAGCTAAATCCCCAACCCTTCACAACCTTTATTATTACTACTTCCTCCTTTGGGTTCCTTCCCCCTTCCCTCAGAGATGCTCTTCTACTGTGTGTGTGTGTGTGTGTGTGTGTGTGTGTGTAGATAGATAGATAGATGATTTTTTTTTATTTAAATCTAGAGTTCACAAATGAGAGAATTTGTACTTATCTTTCTTAGTCTGGCTTATTTCTCTTAACATGATGATCTTGCTTGATCTGTTTTCCTGCAAATGGCATGATTTCACCATTCTTCATGGCTGAATAGAACTCTCTTGTGTGCATGTTCACCACATCATCTATTCATCTGCTGTTAAGATCTAGGCTTGTTCATGTCTTGGCTATTGTGAATAGTTGGGAAATTAACATGGATGTGTAAATATCTTTGTGGCCTGCTGGCTTGGATTCCTTCCAGTATAGACCTGGGGAGAGAGTATCTAGCTTACATGGCCGTTCTAGTTTTTGATTCTCACAGAATTACTATAGGAATCCGTAGTGCTACATCAGCTGACATTCTACCAGGAGTGGATGACGGTTCCTCTTTTGCCACATCCTTGCCAGCATTTGCTATTTCTGTGGTGACAGCCATTTGGAATGAGATGAAATGGAAGCTCAAAGTGGTTTTTGTTCTCATTTCCCCATGTCTAAGGATATAGATCATTTCCCCAAATATTTACCGACCATTTGCATTTCTTTTAAAAACAGTCTGTTCAATTAAATTTGGCATGTGGGTTTACTCTCGTCAACCAGTCTGATCCTGTGTTTGTACCATGCTGCTTTTGTCATATGCTTTTGTCTATTTTGGAATGAGAGACTGTGATTTGTCCAGTCTGGGTCTTCCTGGTATATTGATTTGTTTCTTCAGGGTCTTCTCGGTTTCTATGTGCAGTGTTTGCATTTTTTCAAGTTCTATGAAGAATGTTAGGATTTCCACGGTGATTGTATTGAATCTGTAGGTCACATTTCTGCCCTCAGTGTTTTAAAGTTTTCACCATAGAGGTCTTTTACTATGAATGGGATTTTTTTTCTTGGTTTCTTACTTGATGAGTTTGTAATTGGTATATAGAAAAGCTCCTCAGTTTTTAATGTTGATTTTGGACCCTGCTACTTTATTCAAAGTTTTTCAGATCTAAGGGGAAAAATGAGAAACAAAATAATGGGAAAATGCATAAGCAAGATTACATAACTGCAGGAAGAGAAACAAAAAAGAAAAACATAAAAATGTCCTTTCCAAAGAAAAAAGGAGGATGAAGAGGAAAGAGGAGGAGGAAGAAGAGGAAGAGGAAGAAGAGGAGGAGGAAGAGGAGGGGGAGGAGGAAGAGGAGGGGAGGAGGAGGAGGAGAAGGAGGAGGAGGAGAGGAGAAGAAGAAGAAGGAGGAGGAGGAGGAGGAGGAGGAGGAGAAGAAGAAGAAGAAGAAGAAGAAGAAGAAGAAGAAGAAGAAGAAGAAGAAGGAAGAAGAAGAAGGAGAAGAAGGAGAAGAAGAGAGGAAACAATACTACTAAAAGCCCTGTGAAAAGATAAGAAGGAACCACAAGGGAAAGCGATGATGCAGTAGTGGAGGAACTTTCTTCCTGGTCCTCTAACACTGGTTGTGCCAGGTGGATGCAGGGTGGGGTCATCTAGGCCTGTAGATTCTTGTCTTTCCTGTGACTCACACTGGCTCTGGGCCTGTATTAAACAGACATTGGCTAGCTGGCTCCCTTCACTTCAATAGCTTCTCTTCTTCACACACCAGGGGCCTCTGCTGGGCACACTTGGGGTTGCAGTCTGCAGGCTGATTGGGCCCTTCTACTCCAGTTCGTTCAGTCTGGGGTAGCTGATATTCTAATTGGGGTCTAGGGTTGTCTCTCAAGTGAAGTGAGAGTCAGGAAGGCAAACACAGCACCAATATCTGTACAGGTGGAGGACCTGTCACCTTACTGTCAAAGTCACGTAAGCATTAAACATGTGCTGGAGGGCTGTGACTTCTGAGTTCTCAGGCTCTATAGCGGTGAACTATGGGGATCCAGAGGTTGATCTCCTGGCTGATCTCAAGCTCAGTGCTGTCAGACTCCAAGGTTCTTCTTAAATGATGAAGTCAGCTCCTGGCCACAGAGATTGAGTTACCTTACCCTATGCACACAGCCTGAGCTGGACAATCTGTCATCTGCGCTCTAGCTTGCTGGTATCTGCTCTTCCCCTTTCTGTGACATAGCTGTTTCTGTCCCCCAGGCTTTGGCATGGTGACATCAAGCTCCCCAACTTGTGATTGTCCCCTGTTCTTGGACTCCAAAATAACTCAGTTTTAAACAACAGGCTGCCTCCCAAAATGATATCCAGCTACAACCCCTGGGGTCATAAAGACTGGTTAAATGGAGTTCCTTTCACTGCTGACTCATCCCATCAGAAGAGTCACTGTCACACTAACCCTGGAGCTGATGTGTGGGTAGGAGAGCCGGTCCCTTTCACAGGGCCACCTGCCTCACCTTTCAGATAGGCTTCAGCTTTCTCTTTCCCGACCAAGGGGCTACGCAGCGGGCACTGTGGTGGCTCTACATTGAATCGTCTTTTTCCTCTCTCAATGTCCTTCCTCTTTGTGGTCATTTGAGTGAGAATGACCCCGCACAGACTCATGCTTGGTCCTCAGTTGGTAGAACTGTTTGGGAAGGATTAAGAGGTGTGGCCTTGTTGGAAGAAGTGTGTCACTGGGAGCAGGCTTTGAGGTTTCAAAAACCATAAACTCTCAGATACTGCTCCATCACCAAACCTGCCTGCCTGCTGCCATTCCCTTTGCCATGATGGTCATGGATTCATCTCCAAAACTATACGCTCCCAAATAAACTCTTCTGTAATCTTATCACAGTGATTTAAAAGCAACTAAGACACTTTCTTTCTCTGTACTGAATGGTTTATCCTTTCTTATTCCTCCTGAGCTGCACCAGCTTTCTATGGAGGCAGTTCAAACTAAAATACATAAAGTAAGGTTTGGGAGGAGGTTTTTGCTGAAGAGTAGAAAGGAAGCCATCAGGCAAGCTAAGTAGGAAGGCCCTGAATGAGGGGATTCGCATGGTGTAGTAGAGAGGGAATCTTGAGGGGCATTCGGCCTGGGGAACTGGGTGGCACCGAAGAAGCTGGGAGGAGGGAAGAGTGGAAAGAGTGAAACAGAGAAGAGCGGATGCCTTGCTTCCAGGGAGTGTTGTGGGAGGAAAGGAGAGATGAAGAACAGGTGTTCTGGGAGATGCTCTCTCTCAGTTTCCTGCATGTTGTCCTTGGCCAGCAGTCCAGGAAGAGATATTGAAGGCTGTTTAGAGATTCAGACCACAGCACAAGAGTCAAACTGAGGCTGGGGACACACACTCTGACGTCATACACATGGAGGTGAAGATTAAAGCTGTGAGCAAGGACGTGAGGACGTGACAGAAGAGATGGGGCCAAGGATGAGGGCTGGGAGCAGAGTCTCTCCTGATGTGTTAGAGGCAGGGTTCCACAATGCGAAGGCCGTTTGCTTGTTCTCCTAAGTCCCATGGCCCATGGCCCAGATATTTGACAAGCCCCTTCACCCTCTGGAACACAATGAAACACATTATCTGGCTCTGCTAGTTTCTATCTTTCCCTTCCTTCCTTCCTCCCTCCCTCCATCCCTTCCTTCCTTCCTTCCTTCCTTCCTTTTTTCCTTTTTTCCTCCTCATACTTCTCCTCTTCTTCCTCTTTTTTTTGAAAGGCAGGGTTTCTCTAGGTAGCTCTGGCTGACCTGGATCTAGCTCTGTAGATCAGGCTGTCCTCGAACTCACATCAGCCTGCCTCTGCCTACAGAGCACCAGGATTGAAGGCTTGTGTCATCTCTATTCAGCTCTGCTAGTTTCTTCCTTTCATCTTCCTTGTCTGTTGTAGACCTTGCCAGGTCCCCATTTGCATTGAAGACTCTGGTAGTCTTTAACAATCCTTTGCCTCCATGGTAACTCTTGTGATGCAGGTAAGCTGGTGTCCTGTTCCTTCAACAGATCCAGTTTTGTTATATTTTATTCTTGCTTCTACTCTAAGAACTGCATTCCCCAAGATTATGGGTTCTCTTAAATCTCAACTCATCCCAGTCTCTGGTCACTGCCTGGAACCTTTCTTAGTCTTTGATCGAGTTTGTTTTGTTTTTCAGAGTAGGGTCTTGTTATGTATCCCTAGGGGCTGGAAATTAATATGTAGACCAGACTGGTTTCTGCCTTGCCACGGTCTTCCTTTCTCAGTGTCCCAAGTGTGTGCCCCTAGAACCAGCTGGGTTCTGTTTTAAAACAAATATTTATTATCATGTGTGTGTGATGTGGTATGTGACTTCAGATATCCATGTGCCACAGAAATTATTTGGGGGTCAGAGGACAACTTTCCAGAGTTGGTGCTTTCTTCCGACTGTGCAGTCTGGGGATCAAACTTAGGTCTTCAGGTTTGCATGGCCGGTGCTGTCTCCTGCTGAGCCAGCTCACTGGTCCTGGGCTCATGTTTAGAATCTAGAATCTTTTCCTAGGATACTTACTTTTTTTTCTCTTCTTGCCCATAAGTCCCCTTCTCTAACTGGGATTCCTCAGTTCTCCAAATTGACTCTTGCTCTTTGATATCTGTATGTATGCCACCAATACTGAACCAGTCTAGGTATATCCTACATGTATTATGATTCTGGGTAAACTGCCCCCTACCACACTGGTGCTATGGAGGACTGCTGGAATAATGCTAAGAGGCCTGTTCACTCTACTTTAACTGTGTGACATCAAGTGGGGTCTCAACTCTGTTGGGTCATTCTCTTGTATTTATTCTAGCCTCTCTCTTAATGTCTTTCTCTTTCAGCATAATGTCTTGCTCTTTGTATAGCTAATCACTTCTCCTATTCAGTAGAACCCTGCAGAAGGAAACTTCCTCCTGTTCATCTCCGCACAGTCTGGTCCCTGAGGACTATGATATTTTTGTCCATCCAATCAAGCCCATCCAAATTCAGACTTGACTTTTTTTTTGAGACAGGGTTTTTCTGTGTAGCTTTGCACCTTTCCTGGATCTCGCTTTGTAGACCAGGCTGGCCTTGAACTCACAAAGATCTGTCTGTCTCTGCTGGGATTAAAGGCCTGCGCCAACACTACCCAGCTCAGACTTGACATCTGATCTCTGTTTACTCTGACTTGATTTCTTCATTACATTTTTCTTTTCTACCTTTGCTCCATTCATGTTTCTTCTTGTTAGAGAAGATTTGAAAGTATTTACGGATTAAGTTTGTGGGCATCTTGTCCCCATTGGCTCAGCTACTTCTCTCGGTGCCTTGTAATGACAGATGTCTGCTTCTTGTGGCCTCCCCCCTCCTCACTTAGCTCTGGTCATATTTTAAGACTACTTCTCATTGATATAAGCTTTCTGGAAATCTGTGTTCTGTCTGTTCAGTGTCTAGCGTCTGTTGAAGTAGACCTACTGCCCTGGTTTAGTCCGTGAGCAGGGATGTCTTCAGTCACATCTGCTGGAGTCAAGAAGCTGGGAAGAAAATGTAAGAAATGATATACAGAGCCACGGCAGCACATGCTTGAAATCCCAGCACTTTGAAGGTGGAGATAGGAGCATCAGCAGTTTGAGGACAGCCTGAGACACATGAGACCCCATCTCAAAAATGAAAGCAAATAGACTAAAATAAGAGATGTCGGGGTTACTACTGCTCATTTTTTAATGTTATATCCCATAGTGGATAGAAGCCCTTCAATTTATTAATTTTATATAATAAAGTTTGGACCCATTGAAATAGGATGTTCTATGGAGCAGAAGAAGAATTCATCTTGATTATTGTTTGAATAAGCTTGCTGCTTTACAAATTTGGTACGGCAGTGACGTCTACAGTCCGTCTCACCTATGCAGGAGGACATTGTATCTTTCTTAGCAATTCTTCCCAGAGTTTCTTCCTTAAAAGCCCAGGTTGTTAAATTCACTGTAGGAGTTACCATTTTCCTGTCAACAGGCATATCTCTGCTAGCGTACTGATGAAGTGTACAAAAGCTTTTAGGTGGAGGACGAAGAGCATTGCAGGTCCCTATTACTTCCATGTGTTCTTGCTTTGAGCAGAAGAAGAGCATTCCAGGGAGCAAAAGCTGGGGCTGTGGAGTCCGACAGACGTGAATTTAAATTTTAGCTCTGTCCCTTCGCGGCCTTCTCTGGAGCAAGTTCCCGAGCTTTGGACGCCTCAGTGTTTTTCACCCATAAAATAGGGGTGATACCAGCCTCTACCTTGTAGGATTAGTGTGTGATTAAACGTGATGATGCGTAGGAACTTTGTGGAGCAGTTCCTGAGCATGGAGAGACCCAGGAAGGAGTGTCGTCACGTCTACTTCCACTCAAACTTCAGTTATATGAAGGTGCAAAGGGAGAGTAGGATAAAGAAAATCAGTCCTTTTTAAAAGCTCTGATGGTTAGTTACATAAAAAGTCAATGACACAATCTTGTCCCTCACTTGACACTGTATTTGGGAATATAGTCCCAGATATAGTTAGGTGTTATGGAATGTTACTCTAAGATGTTGCATTCATTTATGCTGTGGAATATTTGTTTAATGATGCAAAGATGTGTTGCATCCATTTATGCTGTGGAATATTTGTTTAATGATGCAAAGATGTGTTGCATTCATTTATGTCGCCCCTGTTTAACTCTATAAAGCTGTGTTACTTTGCCTGCCTAAAACACCTGATTGGTCTTTCAGTTATGTCGGACTTGCATCGGTGATATCAGTGGCTTACGTCAGACGTCAGACACCAGACACAGTCTTAGATGAGAGAGGGCCATCCATCTGTGTGGGCTTTGAGGAAGAGCGTGTGGTAAAGCAAGGAGTGGGAGCGTGACTGCGTTCTCCTGAGAACAGCCAAGAGGGAAGAGCGGAGCACACTCAGGCTCACTTGGGTTTTAATGATGGCTAATTAAAACCGCTGTTCCATACAAAGGGCTGCCCACCACCTTTGAAAGATTTTGTTTTCTTGTTCAGACAATGCTGCAATTGCTTTTGTGCTGGATTTTAAAGAAGTTTACGGATTGAGCTATTGTTGTAGATGTGGTCTGAAGAGATTAGACATGATTTGTAGCCTTGCTGTAAGATGGACTTAGGTGGAGTGTAGCTTCTAAGTTGTTTCCTTGGAAACATTCCATGCAGTATATGCCTCCAATTTCTGCTTTTGGAAACCTAGAGGAAGTTAGTGTTGATACTCACATTGGCTTGTCTGGTCCTGAAGAGTGACATTCTGAGCTTATGCACTGTTTACTTTCCTTTGAAGTACGATTATTTTAAGTATGAATTGAAAATAATACAAAGACAGCTCTGTTGCATTAGGGCATAAACAATAGTACAATATTTCAACTCTGGCCGACCTATTTCCTGGACTCAGCTTACAAGAAGGGTTTTTTTTTTTTTTTTTAATGGCACCTTTCTTGTGCAGGATCCCATTTTCATGGTTGTGTCTGTCCCACTTCCACGGCCTCTGTTAGTGGCCAGCATAAGGGAGAGGGGTGACAGGAAGGGCAGTTTATCAGTTAATGTTTGGCAGTATCCAAGGAGACCTGCTCTCTTGGCAGCTTTAAACATTTCCATTCAGTGCCTATTTCAGTAGTCTCCTAAAGCCACAAATGATTTCAGCATGCTTTGAACTTGAAAATACATACACACGGCAGCAAAGGCTAACTGGTTCAGGGTGTTTACTAGGGGAGTAAATGCTGAAGCATTTAAACCAGAAGTCTATTTCAGGTTCACCCAAGAATAACAGATAACTCCACGTATTTGCAGTTCTAGGATTTTGGTTAGAGAATTGGTAATCCTTCATGAAAATGCAGGAAGAGAAGCCAGCTCCATCAACTAGCTGATGGTATTCCCCCATCACATCTGAGTTTAGTGGAGTCACGAAGTAAATCTGTCCATTGTGGTCATTTGAAGATCAATCCTTAGCAAGCTCAGCTTCAGTGTAAAGAACCTCTTAAGATGATTGAAAATAATGAAGACTGAGTTCTAATGCTCCAAGGAGCACTCATCTAAGGAGAAATTCAAGCTGAGTATGTTAGTGCATGCTTCTAATCTTAGAATTTAGGAGGCTGAGGCAGGAGGATCATGTATTTGAAGCTAGTCTGGGCTACTCAACGAGACCGTGTCTAAAATACAAAGAAAACAAAAGAGAAAGGAATTTGTCTTTCCCTTTGCTCTGTCTCCTTTTGTAAGTCAAGGCTTTGGGAACCAAGTATGAACCAATTATTTCATGACTGTTTCGAAGGGCATTGCTTGCCTGTCCCAGATCAGACAAAACACATTCTCTTTGACAATGACTGTCTTTCAAAACTGCCTGTAACACAGCTTTAATCACCTCTCTCTTGTTTAAAACTTTGCCTGGCTTTGCACTGCCTATAAAATTAATTTCAAAATCCTCCCCCACTCCATCCTATCTTCTTTATCCCTCTTTCAAGGCACTCTTCCCCATCCTTCCATATCTTGCAAAGACATATTGTGCTTTCTCTCCATAGACTTCTACTCTACTTTATTCACTCACAAAATTCATATATGTTAAGGTACTCTACGCCCAATGTGATGGTATTTGGACACAGGGCTTTGGAAGGGAAATAGGGTTAGATAAGGTCATGAGCTTGGGGCCTACATTAATGGAATTAGTGTTTTTTATGAGTAAGTAGAGGAAAATGGAAGAGTTGGATATTCCCACTATGCAAAGTTACAGCAAGAAGACAGATGTTTGCAAATCAGGAAGTAGCCCTTGCCAGAACCACATCATGTTGACACCTTGAGTTTGGCCTTCCAGCCTCTCAATCTGGAAGAAAAGAAGTGTCTATTGCTTGAGCCATCTGGGCTGTGGGACTTGGTTATGGTAGCCTGACTAAGATAACTAGGACCCTCTGGTCCATACCTTGAGGATGTACTTGTCCCTTTCCTTTGCCACAGATATCCCTCCCTCGGCTAACCTTATTTTTTTTAAATTACTGCTTCGGTGGGGGCCTTAGAAAGCTTGCACAACATGCTCAAGTTCCTCAGTTCCATCCAACTACCACACACACACACACACACACACACACACACACACACACACTCCCCTTAGGACTGTTTCCTTGGCTGTGTAGAGCTCCCCCATCCCAGCTGCTAGCTTACTCTTCCTCTTCTAAACACCTGCGCACTATATACATTTCGCAGTAACTCTCTTTGGCAGTACTGGCCTAGGTAATAGCTCAGCATCTGCTTCCTTCCCTCTGATTAGCTTTCTGGGATGCTGGCAGAGGCATCCATCTTACTCACTGGTAGATGCTTCCCAAAATGCCTAGCACACAGTAATCGGAAAATTTGTTCAGTGATCTGATGAAACAGATCTGCTGCAGGATGTCCTCCTCATGAGTGTTGGTGGCTTCTGGAACTGGGCAGGTCTCACATGGTGACAGTAAAGTCTGTGTGAACTCTGGCATGATCTTGTGTCTTTCTGACAGGCAGCAAGGTCATGATAATGACCCTTTTGAGGCAGGGAAAAAGTAAATATCCTTTTTTTTTTTGGTGGGGGGAGGGGGAAAGTTGTAGTTGCAATTTATTTCCAGACAGATCTTTTCATTTCATGTAAAAAACATGGTCGTTGTCAGGGCCTCTTTGCTGTTGTCAAGAGTATGAAGCCACAAAGGCTGCCTATTAGCAAAACTGTCACCCGTGTGTTCTTGTTTTTTAAATGCCTCAAGTTAACAATGTGCTGTTCAGTCCTTTATCCCAACTCTGCACAGCTCTCGCTGTTATAAACAATATTGGCTGGGTGCTTCCAGAGACAGCGGTATTTTAGCTTTCAAGTTGATTCCGTCTATTCTTGAGCCTGAAAAATAAACCAATTCAAAACTTTAAAAACAAAGGAATAATCATAGGAGATGTCGTTCTGCTTGGTTTTGGAGGAATGCCAGTATCATGAAGCACTTTCCCCAAACCTTTTAAAGCTGAATATGAATTGACTTATTAATAGTTATGTGCTCAGTGGGAGACGGCAAGTGGAGAGAGTGCAGATACGCGGGAGTCTGAATTGCTCTGAATTTTTTAAAAATTTAAATTACCTGTGATTTTTGATGGATGCAAAGAAGTAAAAAAATTCTAATAGTGTGGCAGTGTGTGATGTCTCAGCACCTTTGTGCATTGTGTAATGTTCAAATAAATCAGGTGGAGCATACGTGTTTCCTCAAACACCATTTCCTTATGGTGAATTCATTGAAGATCCTCTTCTCTACTGGAAAGTGCAGTG